>NW_025423170.1:0-56585 GCF_020497125.1 Mauremys mutica
CCCCCATCCCTTGCTGGGCCATTCAAAAAGTGGCCCAGCAGGACGACTCCAGTAGCTCAGCTGAGCTGCCCAAGCTGGTGCTGGCAGCTGGCCACGCTGCAGCTGGGGGGGAAGCGGGGGAAGGGCTGGAGGAGCCTCAGCCTCCCCAGCTGGGAATCCTGGGAGCAGCAGGATGGTCCGGCCCACAGACCAGAGTTCTTTGCCCACCCCCTGGCCCTTTAACAACCGGTTCTCCATGGAGGTCTAATTTTAACAACCGGTTCTGGAGAACTTGTGGGAACCTGCTCCAGCTCACCACTGCCTAGGAGGGGCTGTCAGGTTTTCACAAGTACTGTCATAGAGGGTGTGGAGGCAAGAATTAATTAATAAAGGTTTGAAGGGATCTTAATGTATGTTAGCTAATTAGCAGAGGTTAAGCTGTTACCCTGTATCTGGTGCAGAGTGAATTGTGTGAAAAGTCGTTACGACCTTGTGAATTGCAGTCTTGTTTTCTGTTCTGGTATTGCAGACAAATAAGATAACGAATAGGCTTATGTCTAATCAAATGCAAATGTTTATTCTACTGTCTGCAAGTATGCTAACCATGGTCTGCTAGAAAGGTATAAAGATTGTTATGATTGTTTACTAATGGAGAGAGATCTGTCCAGGACAAGGGGCAACCCAGTTCCTGACACTCTCTCCCTCTTGTGTTCACTAGAGTATTATAATAAAGTATTTGTTTTTGCTGCACCCAAACATAAAAGCGAGAACTGAGTTTTTCTTCGACAATTTGGGGGCTCGTCCGGGATGGCAACGCCCACGGACACACAGACGGCTGCTACGGATCGTTCCCCTTCGAACCCCATGGCGCCACAATAGAGGTAAGAGACCTTTTGAAATCTCTATTGGGGTATCGGAGGAGGACTGTCTGTGGGGGACGTCTGTTTCTGTTGGGCTCACGCCATCTGAACTTTTTGACTGTGCAGCAGGATCAAATGCAGAGTGGTATTGGGGAGAGGCCCCAATAAGGTTAGTTTATAGCAGTACTGGGAACTGCTGAGTTGGCCAACAGGTAATGCATAAGGTAATGCATTAGAATGCACCGGTGCTGAGGGGTTTTTACCGCCTCAAGAGGGGTTGTCATACCGCCTCATGGTATTGGTCCGGACCAGGTAACGATGCATCTTGGTTAAAAAAAAATAAATAAAAAAAAAAAAAGAAAATTTTTTAAAAAGGTTAAAAAAGGGTTAAATAGAGGAAAAGAGGCCTTGGTGTGTGTGTGTGTGTGTGTGTATATCTGTGTGAGTGTTTGTTGCTGGAAGACGCCCAGATTGCCCTGTGAAGCGATTGCTAATGATCAGGAGTAGTCTAACGCAAGCCCAGTAACTAGTGGATCTTTAGGAGATCCGACCCACGGTGGGCTGACTCAGCTTGGCATAGTCCGGCGAGGAAGCTGCCTGGGTCTAGGAGTGTGTGAACCCATCTTCCCTCCCTTTCCCTTCTGTGTGGGCTACTGACAATCTGATCATCTCCCTGGAAGCAATTAGAGTATGCGGCTTTATCTCCCAGAGATTAGCCGACGCTCTTTGCTGAAAGGGGGTGTAAGAGGGTCGTAGTCTTTCTTGTGAGTCTCTCCTGTACGTGAATGCCCTGTAGGGAGGGATTCTTAGATTCTGGTCCGCTAGCGCGGACAGGGACCCCCTCGGTTGGTGTGACTGGAAAATGGGGGGGGAACAGTCTAAACTTTCCACTTTACCCCCTAAGGGTACCCCAGCATATTACATGTACGTACATTATGGTCCTAACACCTGCAGGTATTTAAATGATTGGAATCTGTACACGCGTGAAAATTCATTTAAAACAATGCCCATTAGAAGGTACCTTTGAGTTAGATAAACTTACATGCCTCAGAGAAGCCCTTAAATCACATGCCTCTGCTGCACAGTGCGAGCAGTTTCTGTCTTGGTGGGAGGAAGCAACAAAGAGACTCCATGAGTCTCGGGTGCGGAGTCTGAAGGACTCCCAGGAGAAATTAAGAACTGAAGTACAGGATTTAAAACATAAATGTCAGACATCCAAATGTCTTCCTGCTTCAGTGCAGCCCTCTGCTTCTCTTTATCCTCAATTAGTTAAACCTGAAAGTGAGGAGGAGACTACAGAAGATATAGTGGATTTTTTTAGCAGCATTCCACAGCCTCTGCCAGTTTCCCCCACGGCCCCCCCTTCTCGGGCTGTGCAGGCAGTGATTGTCTCGTCACCGCAATTATCAACTGCACAAGTTTGTTCATTCTCCTTCTTCGGAAGAATTATCTTCTTCCCTACTGACTGACACCAGTAGTCCGGTTAACCCTGCTTCTGCTGATAACCATGCCGGCTACTTTCTTAGAAGCACGACACAGGCACTCCAGGCTCCTTTAAGGGACTTGCCTGGAGCTGGAGCGATAGGGGGGTTAGTTAAGGTACATGCCCCTTGGACACCTGGAGATCTTAGAAACTTGGTGAAAGAATTTCCTAAAATCAGGGAGGAGCCAGTAAAGTTTAGAGAGGAGCTCCAGACAGTGATTCAGTGTTATAATCCATCTTGGGCAGATATTAATCAACTTTTACGAGCTGTACTGCCCGCCGAAGTTCAGCAACGACTTAACAGACAGGCAGCTTGGCCTGATACCGACCTGGTATTGGGGATGCTTTGACAGAGGCTAGTAATCGTCTCTTGACCTCTATTTCAGAAGTTTGTCCTAAGAAAACAGATTGGACCAAGATTGCAAATTGGTAAACAAAATAAGGGAGAATCCCCTGCTGATTATCTTGATCGACTGACAAAGGTCTTTGAACAGCATTCGGGGATTACTGATCCAGCTGATAATGCCAGGGAAGCGGTAGGAGCTGCTTTTGTTCAGGGACTCTTGCCAAAAGTTCAGCATCCATTGAGAACTATTTGTATTGGCTGGCAAACTAAACCCCTTTCAGAATTGGTGACAGTTGCAAATCATTGTACGGCTTGCATAGACCAGAAGAAAGAAACTAGTGAAACAAAACTTATGGCTTTACAGTTACAAACTTATCAGAACAGGGGTCGTGGGGGAATGAGAAGAGGACGGGGACGAGGTCGTGGGAGAGGTATGGGACGGGGTTCCTCATATCCTGCCCAGAATCCTGCCCCGACTGGGAGCACTGCATGCCACTTGTGTGGTCAGGAGGGACACTGGAGAAATGAGTGTCCAAATCGATTTGCTCAAAATCCTACTCAGTTCCCCAATCCTGAAGCGCCTGTATTCTCCCCACAAGGAACCCCTTACTAGGACAGCCTGAGGGAACGTAACTGCATCATGAATCCTTTAATTTCTATTAATCAAGAAGGCCCATTTGTTGATTGTAATATTGCTGGTAAATCTGTTACTTGTCTTGTAGACACTGGGGCTAGTAGATCTGCTCTGAGATCCTCAGAGTTTCCCTCTGTTCCTTTGTCCACTTTGTCTGTTAATGCTGTGGGCATTTCGAACTGTCCTGTTTCGCATCCTGTCTCAGTACCCCTCGAAATTTGTCTTGGCCCTCTAGAAGATAAACATTCCTTTCTACTCAGTTCTACTTCTCCTGTGAATTTGCTGGGAAGAGATCTGTTGTGTAAATTAGGTTGTACCATCTACTGTACACCAGATGGCGTATTCTTACAGGTTCCTGATGAGAATACTAACCTGGTGTTGGCCACACTCCATATATCCGAGCCAGCTGCGTCGAAGTCTCCACTCAGCCCTGACCTTGTGCATTTGTTGTCACAAGTGCCCCCCCATCTCTGGTCTCGTCATGCAAATGAAGTGGGACAGATTAGAACAGCCGAGCTGGTTAAGATTTTTGTGGACCCTGCTAAGCTTTTGCCAAGGATTCCACAGTACCCACTGCGTCCTGAAGCAGTGGCAGGCATAGCTCCGGTTATAGAATCTTTATTGCAACAGGGTATTATTGTTCCCACTATTAGTTCTTGTAATACTCCTATCTTTCCTGTAAAGAAGCCAGGAAGGAATACCTATCGGTTTGTTCAAGACCTTCGCGCTATTAATGCTGTGGTTTTGCCTTCTTTTCCAGTGGTTCCAAATCCAGCTACAATTCTTTCTTGTATTCCACCGTCAGCCACTTATTTTTCTGTTGTAGATTTGTGTTCAGCATTTTTTTCTATTCCAATTCACCCAGATAGTCAGTATTTGTTTGCCTTTACTTATAAAGGATGTCAGTATACCTGGACCAGGTTACCCCAAGGGTATACTGAATCTCCCTCCCTGTTTTCTCAGATCCTGAAGAAGGATCTGGATGATGTGGTTTTCCCTGGAAAATCAGTACTTATACAATATGTGGATGACCTTTTACTGGCGTCTTTCTCTTTTGACTCTTCTAAAACTGATACTCTGACTCTTTTAACTGCTTTAGCTGCCAAAGGTCACAAAGCATCCCAGGAGAAACTCCAACTGTGTCAACCCAAGGTTCATTATCTTGGTCATGATATTTCTCATGGCAAGCGTCATTTATCAGACTCTCGTATTTCAGGTATTTTAAATATGCCTAGGCCTAGTACTGTTTCTCAAATGCGTACTTTTCTGGGCATGACTGGATATTGCAGGCAGTGGATTTTAGGTTATGCAACAGTAATTAAACCCTTACAGGATCTGACTAAGTCTGGTACCCCTGAACCTCTTCCTTGGCCCCCAGAGGCTGAGAGCGCTTTTGTTGCTATTAAACAGAGACTATCTACTGCTCCGGCCCTGGGACTTCCTGATTATACTAAACCATTTACTCTTTTCTGTCATGAGCGTAATGGGTTTGCTTTGGCTGTACTAACGCAAAAGCACGGGGACAAACACCGTCCAATTGCCTACTACAGTACTGCCCTAGACGCTGTGGCGGTAGGATTTTCCCCTTGTTTACGGGCTGTAGCGGCCACGGCCCTTTCTGTTCAGTTATCTGAATCTATTGTATTGGGTTCTCCTTTGAGTGTGTGTGTTCCGCATGCTGTGGCTGCACTCTTGTTGAAATCTAGGACGCAGCATTTATCCGCTTCTCGTCTTATCAAATATGAACTGGTTTTGCTATCTTCCTCTCATATTACTTTGGCTCGTTGCCCTGTTCTTAATCCAGCCTCTTTGTTGCCTGGGCCTGAAGATGGAACCCCACATGATTGTGTGTTTGTAACGTCTGTTTTTACTCGTCCTAGGGATGATTTACTGGATGTGCCTTTGCAGAATCCTGATCTCCTTTATTTTGTGGATGGCTCGTGTTTGCGAGATTCTAAGGGTAACTTAGTTGCTGGTTATGCTGTCTGCACTACCTGTGCTGTTGTTGAAAGTGCTTTCCTTTCTTCAGTGTTTTCCTCTCAAGTAGCTGAACTTGTGGCTTTGACTCGAGCTTGTGTTTTGGCTCGAGATCAAACGGTCACTATCTATACGGATTCTCGTTATGCTTTTGGAGTGGTTCATGATTTTGGATTGCTTTGGAAATATAGAGGCTTCCTTACATCCACTGGTTCTCCTATTAAGAATGGTTTTTATGTTTCTGCTCTTTTGGATGCTCTTTTGTTGCCTAAAGCTATAGCTGTTGTTAAATGTACTGCTCACAAGACCCCTCATGATGAAGTTACCCGTGGGAATGCTCTAGCTGACTCTGCAGCTAGGACAGCGGCTCTTTCTGCACCTCAGGCTGTACATTCCTGTGTACTGATAGAGCAGCCTTCACTGGCCTCCCTTGACGATCTGGCTAAGATCCAGGAGGCAGCATCAAGAACTGAGAAGCACTCTTGGAGTGCTGCTGGCTGCATTTTACATTCTGATAATCTTTGGCGTGCCCCGGATGGTCGCCTGGTGGCACCAAAGATGTTATTGCCCTATCTTGCTCGCATATACCATGGGATGGCACACGTGAGCAAAGGGGGGATGGTTGCTGCAGTTGCCCGAGATTGGTTTGCACCCATTTTCCCTTCTGTTGCCCATTCCTACTGTCAACACTGTGTGATTTGTCAACAACACAACATTGGTAAAGCTGTTAAAGCTATGCGAGCAGCCCACCCTCCTCCTTGGGGACCTTTTGTAAATATTCAGATTGATTTTATTCAAATGTCTAAATGTTGTGGTTATGAATATGTATTGGTTTTAGTTGATGTATTTACCAATTGGGTTGAAGCTTTTCCCTGCAGGAAGGCAGATGCCAGGACTGTTGTGAAACTTCTGCTTAAGGATTTTGTCCCTCGTTTTGGCATTCCTGTGAGTATCAACAGTGATCGTGGAACTCACTTTACTGGACAGATTGTAAAGGAGTTATGTACAGCTTTGCAGATCCAACACAACCTTCACTGCCCTCATCACCCACAATCTGCTGGGACAGTGGAACGCCAGAACGGGATTTTAAAGAATAAACTGGCCAAGATTTGTGCTGAAACGAACTTAAAGTGGCCAGATGCCCTTCCATTGGCACTGATGAGTATGAGAGCCATTCCCAATCGAAAGACTGGACTCAGCCCTCATGAGATTTTGACGGGGCGCCCAATGCGACTACCAACTGCACCCCCACTGACCTTAGCTCAGATGGACATTCATTTGATGGATGATATAATGCTTAAGTATTGTCAGGCACTAATGAAATGTGTTAAGTCTTTTTATACACAGGTGAAGGAAGCCTTACCGAAGGATCCTGTGCAACCTTGCCACTCGTTGGAACCGGGAGACTGGGTCTACATAAAGGTCCATCAACGAAAGACTGCCCTGGCTCCACGCTGGAAAGGCCCTTTCCAAGTCCTGTTGACTACCAACACTGCTGTGAAGTGTCAGGGACTACCTGCCTGGACCCATGCATCGCACTGCAAAAAGACCCCTCCACCTCGGGAGGCCACACCTACTGATGATCAACGTGCTCCTTCTTCTAGCCCTGCTGTTCCTGCTGGACAGCGGAAGAAGAGGACAAGGTGACGTACTGGTGACCTCTCCCTTGTCCTCTGACGGACCTACTGTGCCTTTGGATTTTTCTAAAGGAATTCCAACATTACAACCCTCTTCCCTTTATCATGCTAGACCACGATTGTTTTTGGGGAAGAGGAGAAGATACATTCGTTCTGCAAACTCCTCCAGAGTCCAGGGATTCCTGACTAAAAGAGACATTATGAACTGGCCCTGGTGGAAGAAACGAAGCATCGTTTATTGGCAAGGAGGGAACTGTGGGGAGCGTGCTTGGGTGTGTGGGGTTGAATGGTGGCTTGGATTTCTTCCAGGGGCAGGGCTCTGTGCTTATGGACAAGTACCCTGGGGATGTACTGCCCTCCCTAATTGGCTTTCAGATAATGACTACCAAAAGCACCTTGCTACCACAAAGGTTACCCCCACTAGCCCCTCAACCCTGGCCATCACTTCTGTAGTTTATCCAGATGTAAACGAAATTGTATATTCTAATGAGATTCGTTGGCCCAGACCTTCCCATCTTAGTGATTTATTAGAATATTGCTCAGAAAGCCTATTTTTTAAAGTTCAACAGACTTCATATGAGAGGACCATTGAGTGGAAAACAAATGGATCAGTGGCAATAGAGATCCATAATATTACTGCAAATCAGCCCCTAGACTTTAAATATGAAATTGATGGATTCCATAGTGAAGTAGATATGATGGTTATTCCTGGAATTTGTGCTATGTTACCTGAAAGAGGCCCTTATTGTTATTTGGTTACCCAATTAGTGAATACTCAAACGACTACCCAAAGAGTTTGTTCTACTACTGGAAATTTTACCTGTCTTGAGACCATTCCAGTGACTGATAATGTGACTTGTACTTTATTGCAATACACTCCCTCTTATGCTATTGATATTAATGCCTCTCAGAAATATATGCAGGTCTACAACCAACAGATGTGGTATAGACCTACGCTGAGGGGAAATGTGCCAGAATATCGGTGGACTGTACTTAACACTACACTAGGGACTGTGAAGTTTACATTGCCTTTATCTAGTTTTCAGATCACCTCTACATATCCAAATTGTTCCCAAGGGGCTGCCATTAGGTTAGCACAACTGAGGGCCTGGGTTATTTCCTCTAGAAAGACGAGGGATCTAGCCGGATCCTTGTGGGATGGGGCCAATTCTGCAGCTGCTGTTTGGAATATTTTTAAGACCCAGGAGCATGATGAGAAATTGGGCCAATTAGAGAAGGCCACTGGCCTGATTTCTGGGGCACAGCTGACACAAGTGCGAACCGGAGTGGGTGAGTTACATGTCATTTCCGCCCTTAGTTCTCTGACCCAGAATTTATTGAGAGAGATGGTACTGAATATCACTGAAGCTGGGAAGGCATTGCAGTGGGATCTAGCATGTTCGGAAATTCAGGATTTCCTGAATGACCAACTGATGGCCATTCGGAATGATCTAGTGCACCAAGCTTGGCCCACTGCCCTTACAGACACGTCAGGAGTACCATCTGATCTGTGGCCATGGAGACATACTTGGAGACTTTCTGGATGGAAATGTGGACGTTCACAGTGCTCCTTCCAAGCATATGGACCGGTTAAGGGGGTGTGGGCTCCCACATACCGAATCCTGCCGGGTCCATGGGGAGGATGCATGTGGGATTGGGTGATTCACCGGGATATCTGGGAAGTCAGGCCACCTGATTCTCCAAATCGATTTTTGGTTAGTGCTCCTGGGATTACAGCTGATATTTGGATGGGGTTAGGGAATTTATGGACATTTTGGCCGTTAGAACCACCACAACTTCAGTGTATACGGAAACTGAAGCCAGGGGAAGTTGTCACTGTTTATGACAATATTTGCTGGGAGGGTAAAGGTCAAGGGACTACCCTTACAGGACACCCACTTTTTCAGGCTAATGATAGCTGTGTGTACGTTAATACCACCACATTACGAGATATACATTTTAATCTTACCACTGCTGCAGGCAATCATATTATTTACTGGCCTGCAGATAGAATGTTACATGTAGCTCTTAGATTTCAGGTATATTTTAATTGGACTAGGATAGTACCTGATCGGTTTCAGAATTTGCTTTCATTGTTGCCAGAGGTTCGCAGAATCTCTGAGTTGCAAGGGCAAATTCACATGCTTCAGAATATATATCATGCTGAGCAGAATGCCTTTCATACAGCTTATAGAGTGTCTACTTTATGTACTAAGTTTGATGTATTGTGCTTTGTTACCAAAACTGTACGACAACCCCATTATTTTATTCCTATGGGGATGTTATTGTTTGTAGTGTTGTTGGTTGGTGTGGGATTATGTTATTGTTGTTGTTGTTGTTAAGGACGTAATGATAGTAATACTACTTTTCATGTTCATGCTAATCATGCATTGTCATTACATACCATGAAAACCCCTACGGTTGAGATGTCTCCTGTAGACTCTGAAATCCATGGTTTAATGCAAATTGAGATTTGAGGTATTTGTTGTACTAGAAGTACAAAAGGGGGGAGTGTGGAGGCCAAGAATTAATTAATAAAGGTTTGAAGGGATCTTAATGTATGTTAGCTAATTAGCAGAGGTTAAGCTGTTACCCTGTATCTGGTGCAGAGTGAATTGTGTGAAAAGTCGTTACGACCTTGTGAATTGCAGTCTTGTTTTCTGTTCTGGTATTGCAGACAAATAAGATAACGAATAGGCTTATGTATAAACAAATGCAAATGTTTACTTTTACTGTCTGCAAGTATGCTAACCATGGTCTGCTAGAAAGGTATAAAGATTGTTATGATTGTTTACTAATGGAGAGAGATCTGTCCAGGACAAGGGGCAACCCAGTTCCTGACACTCTCTCCCTCTTGTGTTCACTAGAGTATTATAATAAAGTATTTGTTTTTGCTGCACCCAAACATAAAAGCGAGAACTGAGTTTTTCTTCGACAAGGGGGAACTCATAACTCTCCATGTAATGTTGCATCATGATCTTATTGACCAGAGAGTTGTTAGCTTTCAAATGGTACCTCCAGGGATTTCCCTACACCCACCCTGAAATTCCTCAACACTCCCCTCGCCCAGTTTTGTGAACTAGTTACATGCCACACCTGGCGGCTGAACTTTACGACTTTGTCCTCACCCACAACTATCTCACATTTGTGGACAATATATACCTTCAAGTCAGTGGCCCTGCTGTGGGGAGCCGCATGGCACCATAGTATGCAAAACATATTAATGGCTGATTTTGAACAACGCTTCCTTAGCTCTCATCCCCTAACACCCCTACTCTCCTTGCGCTACATTGATGACATCTTCATCATCTGGACCTATGGAAAAGAAGCCCTTGAGGAATTCCACCATGATTTCAACCATTTCCATCCCACCATCAACCTCAGCCTAGATCAATCCACACAAGCGGTCCATTTCCTTGGCACTACTATGCTAATAAACTATGGTCACATAAACACCAGCCTATATCGGAAACCTACTGACCGCTATACTTACCTACATGCCTCCAGCTTCCATCCAGGACACACCACACGATCCATTGAGCTATCTTGATTATCACTACAAAAGTTTGGTTTTTTTCTCCTGCTGATAATAGCTCATCTTAATTAATTAACTTCTTTGAGTTGCTTGGGCATCTCCCACCTTTTCATGTTCTCTGTTTGTGTATATCTCTCCGCACTATAAGTTCCATTCTATGCATCCGATGAAGTGGGCCCACGAAAGCTTATGCTCAAATATATTTGTTAGTCTCTAAGGTGTCACAAGTACTCCTGTTCTTTTTGCGGATACAGACTAACATGGCTCCTACTCTGAAACATGCCAATTTAGTGACTGTTCGGAAATTTGAATTGAAATTGAAACATTAATACACACTTTAAAAGCATATACAGTGTATGATAAAATTCGTGTTTCTGAAAGTATAATAGATGTGAAAAGCATGAACCTAGACTAGCTTCCTTATACAGCTGTTGTTTTTTGTGATAATGCCAGTGCATTCATTTCCATGATGTTGGCCAACCTAATAATTTCAAATGATGATTTGTAAGCAAAGTCTCAATGAGCTCTCCCTGACAACTAATGATGAGCTGGAGGCTGCAGGGAAAGGCTTCAGGACCAGAATGTATTTACATTCACACCTAATCTACCTAGGTATCCAGCAAACAGAGCTGTGTTGCCCAAGTGATAGATTTTGGCTGGGGTTGGGTTACAAATCACTTGAATGCGGGGGGTGGGGTTGGGAATGAAATGTTGTTCTTATTGTATGAGTAAAAGGCAGTAGAACTGTATTAGCCTGTGCTGATTGAGGGCATGAAAAGAGAGGGTGGGGACCAGTCCCTCTCCACTGTTTAAAGACAGAGCTGACTAGGCTCCACAGATAGTTTTTTATTCTGTTAAGTGACCACTGCAGCTGAAATCACTGATAATCAGGTCTACGTGCTTAGTCCTGCTGTGGGGACAGTGTTCCTGTGGGGACAGTGTTTTTGTGTAAAAGACAGCCCAGACTGCACTAGCAGCGAGGTTCCCCCACCGAGAGTTCAGCTGAAATCACTGAGAGCGGCAGGGCCACCCAGAGAATTCAGGGGGCCTGGGGCAAAGAAATTTTGGGGGCCCCTTCTATAAAAAAATTGCAATGCTATACTCTCCTGGGGGCCCTTGCGGGGCCCACGGCAAATTGCCCCACTCGCTCCCCCCTTAGGGGCGCCCCTGGGAAAAATAAACCTTCCGCATTTCGGCACAAACCCAGTTTTGAGAAAACTTCTTTACAAGGTATCACTGGTTCTCAGCATCAGCTAGTGCTAAAGGCACTAAAGCTCATTAAAAGGGTTGGACAAATATTTTCCATCAAAACTTTTTCTGGATCGAAAACTAAGGGTTTTTAAAAAGCAGAAAAAAATCACGGACAATGTCTGCTTTCCTTCAAAAAATTTTAATTGAAAAGCTGAAATTAGTCTGCCAAAACCTGAACATGGTTTGCGGTTTCAGAAGTGTGTGGCCAAATATTTGCTGCTTGCTGTGTTTGATTGTTTAAAGAAACAATAAAAAAATTCTGCTTAAAAAAAAATCCAAAACTTTTGAACCACCTCAGCTTGTAACCAAACACCTGAGCAGAGATTTTTCCAGGTTTCTGATACTCTGCTGGCTTCCTTGACTCATATCTGTCTCCATAATTTTGGGTTCATTTAGGTTAGGACATAAGAACAGCCATACTGGGTCAAACCAAAAGCCATCCTGCCCAGTATCTGTCTACTGACAATGGCCAATGCCAAGTGCCCCAGAGGGAGTGAACCTATCAGGTAATGATCAAGTGATCTCGCTCCTGCCATCCATCTCCACTCTCTGAGAAACAGAGGCTAGGGACACCATTCCTTACCCATCCTGGCTAATAGCCATTGATGGACTAAATCTCCATGCATTTATCTGTTTCCTAGAGACTGACTCCATGTGGTCCCTCACAAACTGGAGACGGTTACTGTGGGTTTGTCTTTAGTATAGCTTATGTACATACGCCACGAACTGAGCATTTGAGCTTGTTCCAGAATCTGGGATGAGCCTATGTTATCAAAATTGAAATGCTCAAAATAGCACATGCATGTGAATGGACACCGGCTGCTAAAATTAAATTAATCCAGGGGTTCTCAAAATGGAGGTCAGGACCCCTCAGGGGGTCACGAGGTTATTACTGGGGGTCGTGAGCTGTCAGCCTCCACCTCAAACCCCGCTTTGCCTCCAGCACTTATAATAGTGTTAAATATATAAAAAAGTGTTTTCAATTTATAAAGGGGGGAGGGTCACACTCAGAGGTTTGCTATGTGAAAGGGTCACCAGGACAAAAGTTTGAGAACCACTGAATTAACCCTTCTGAAGCCTCAGGGAATGCAGGGGAGGGGGGTCTCCCTTGGTACGGTCGGGAAGGATATTGCTCTTCTCATGTGATCCCTCTCCCAGCGGCTAATTTTAAATGAAGCTACCCTCCCCTGACATGAATCTCCCTATGGCACTGAAATTACATATAGACTATAACTTGGCATTTGAGAAGTGAAAGGGATGGTAGCCCTAAAGGAAAAGCTAACAGCTTGGCTCTTCTGCAAGCCTCAAACTGCTGAATGAGCTTTAGGGTAGGGAAGGCTCTGCCTCCCAAACAGCCTGGCTCTGCCCCCTATCCGACCTCCACCCACTTCCTGCCCCCGACTGCCCCCCTCAGAATCCCTGACCCATCCTGCTCCTTGTCCCCTCACCGTCCCCCAGAGACCCCACCACCACCACCACCCTGGGACCCCACCCCTGCTCCCTGTCTGCCCCAACCCCTATCCACCCCACCCAGAACGCCCACAGTCCAACCCCCCCATTCCCTGCCCCCTGACCGCCCCCCCCAACCTCCGCCCCCTCCCTGTGCCCTGACTGTCCCCAGGACTCCCTGCCCCTTAGCAACCCCCCCCCGGCCCCAGCCTCTTACCCCCGGCTCCCTCCTCACCCGAAGCCTCAGCGCCTCGCTGAACAGCCGCAGCGTGTCTCCGGCGGGGCCTGAGCTCCGCCCCGCTCAGAGCCGCGTGGGGAGGGGGGGGGCTGTGAGCTCACGCCGAGCGGAGGCAGCTGAGGTCCTCCTGGAGCTCGCAGCCCCGCCCCCTCCCCACGCGGCTCGGAGTGGGGCGGGGCTCAGGGGCCCCGCCGGAGACACGCTGCGGCGCTGTCTGAGGACGCCGCTCGATGCGCTAAGGCTCCAGGAGAGGGGCGGAGGCGGGAGCCTCAGCTGTTCTCTTGGGGGCCCCTGCAGAGCCCGGGGCCCAGGGCAAATTGCCCCACTTGCCCCCCCCCTCTGGGTGGCCCTGGAGAGCGGGTGGAACCTCAAGAGACCAACTCGCAGAGGTCACAGTGGCAGGTGGCAGCAGAAGGTGACTGCGCAGGGTCATTGGCAACAGAGTGGTGGAGTGAATGAAGAGCCACGGCCAGAGCGAACAGTGAGCAGCTGGAGGAACGAGCAAGGTGCCTTCTTGCCCCCCACCTGGGAGGTGGACTCACGTGAAAGCACCTCCGACGGGTTAAATAAGGGGCACATTAAATAAACATTTGTTTGTTGGACTATATTTTAGTGACTTTGCTCCAGAATGCTAGATTTGTGACTGGGCATGGAAACGTATATAAATATGTTTCCTAGTAGGTCAAGATATTTAAAATGCAGTATTTGCCAAGGTTGTTATCTCACATTGTTGCTATCTTGAGAGGTCATTATGTTGGGGAGTTTCTGTACTAAACATTTGTATTATTATAAAATTATTATAATTAATTTTTACATAAGAATGGTCATACTGGGTCAGACCAATGGTCCATATAGCCCAGTCTCCTGTCTTCCGACAGCGGTCAAGGCCAGGTGCCTCAGAGGGAATGAACAGAACAGGGAATCATCAAGTGATCCATCCCCTGTTGCCCATTCCCAGCTTCTGGCAAACAGGCTAGGGACACTCAGAGCATGGTGTTGCATCCCTCCCCATCCTGGCTAATAGCCACTGATGGACCTATTCTCCAGGAATGGATCTAGTTCTTTTTTTAATCCTGTTATAGTTTTGGTCTTCACAGCATCCCTTGGCAAAGAGTTCCACGCGTTAAACTTTATGTTGTGTGAAGAAGTACTTCCTTTTGTTTTTTTAAAACCTGCTGCCTATTAATTTCATTGGGTGACGGCTAGTTCTTGTTGAACGTGAAGGATTAAATAACATTTCCTTATTCACTTCCTTCACACCAGCCAAGATTTTATAGACCGCTATCATATCCACCCTTAGTCCTCTCTTTTCTAAGATGACAATTCCCAGTCATTTTAATTTCTCCACCTGTTTCATATCCCTAATCATTTTAGTTGCCCATCTCTGTACCTTTTCCATTTCCAATATATCTTTTTTGGGATGGGGTGACCAGATCTCCTCACTGTATTCAAGGTGTACAAGTACCATGAATTTTATATTTTCTGTCTTATTATCTATCCCTTTCTTTAAAAAGCAACGGTTTCAGAGCAGCAGCCGTGTTAGTCTGTATCCGCAAAAAGACCAGGAGTACTTGTAGCACCTTAGAGACTAAAACATTGATTTGAGCATAAGCTTTTGTGGGCTACATCCGATGAAGTGGGCTTGAGCCCACAAAATCTTATGCTCAAATCAATGTGTTAGTCTCAAAGGTGCCACGAGTACTCCTGCTCTTTTTAAAAAGGCAAACACAATGTTGGGAATCATTGACTGCCGCTGCCCATTGAGTGCATGTTTTCAGAGAACTATCCTCAATGACTCCAAGATCTAATTTAGACACCACCATTTTGTATGTATAGTTGAGATTGTTTTCCAATGTGCATCACTTTGCATTGATCAACATTGAATTTCATCTGCCACTTTTGTTGCCCAGTCACCCAGTTTTGTGAGATCCCTTTGTCACGCTTCCCAGTCTGCCTGGGACTTAACTACCTTGAATAGTTTTGTATCATCTACAAATTTTACCACCTTACTGTTTACGCATTTTTCCAGATCATTTATGAGTATGTTGAGCAGTAATGGTCCCAGTACCGACCCCTCAGGGATACCACTATTTATCTCTCTACATTCTGAAAACCGATAATTTATTCCTACCCTTTGTTTTCCATCTTTTAACCAGTTCCTGATCCTTGAGAGGACTTCCCTCTTATCCCATGATGGCTTATTTTTCAAAAGTCTATTTAAATTAAATACATTTAAAAAAATGTATATGTTTTTAGAAATCTAGACGTGTTATATGTTTTGGTGTAACTTGCATTATCCTTATGTTAAATTTGCATCATCGTAACAAAACATTTACTTTATTCGTATCTCTTTTATATATCTCATCGGTCCTGACACCCCCGCCCCCCTGTAAATTCGAACACCTCCCCTAATTTCAATTCCTGGGGAAAATATTGGGTACCTCACAAGGCATATTTTGTACAAAGATTATTACCATCGCATGTAGGGTGTGACTAGAGGGCTGCTTTGGGTCACACATGCTCAGTAGGGCATCTCCAAGAGTGGAGGGCGAATTCCACTCCCAAATTTAAAAAAAAGGGGGTGCCAACCTGTTCTGCCAGTTCAGCCAGCCCCAGAGAGAGACAGCCATATCGGAAGGGCGCTGAAGATCTGTGCCCTGAGGGCTGATGTTCGCAGGCCTGCTTTGGCTACCTGCAGCAAGCAGATAACTGCCAGGAGAAAGATCCCAGCCTATTCAAAGAACAGAGTGCTTGCTGCTTGGTCAGCTCAAGAGGACGTGAGGACATAAATGCCAAATGAGCAGCGCATGCTTTCAATGCATAGGATTAGTGGCCCATGTACCTTTCAGTACTGAAGAAATCTGTATGTTAGATTCTGTTATTTTTCTTTGACCGGTATGTGCTGTATTGCTGTAATGATAAGAGCATGTTTCGATTTATGAGGCGACTTAGTTAATGCACAGATTGTCGTCTTATCAACAGAAGAATGTTTCTGTTTACTCTGAGCAGCTTTACTACACTGTGGTGTCTTTTCTCCAAATCAGAGCTACTCAGGGTACTGGCATCCGCACCTGTCCCAATTTGCATATTTGTGGTGTTCTCCACAGGTGGGAGTTCCGCTGTCAGAACAGACTGAACCTGCTCACTGTCCCTGCAATACAATGGAATTATTACGGGTACGGGTGTAATCAAAGTTTGGTGGGTTACACTCAGGCCGGGCCCTTGTCTCTGGCTCTTTAACGGAGCCCTGACTCTGCTCTCCCAGGAGCCCCTCTCTGCCTCAACACCGGTTGCTCTTACAGGCCCTGCTCACTAGGTGACATCTACCCTGTCTTTCCATCCATACTCCAAAGAATACTGGAGAACTGAGCGGGATTATGACATCACAGGTATCAAGGAGACTGAACAGCTGTAACATAAACACGGCCACACTGGGTCAGACCAAAGGTCCATCTAGCCCAGTATCCGGTCTTCCGACAATGGCCAATGACAGGTGTTTCAGAGGGAATGAACAGACCTCTTTTTAAAGTGCTTTGAGAGCTACTGATTGAAGATGTTAATAAGAGGTAGGGCTCTTTATTAACTTATGATATAGGGTGCTTTTCTTAAAGCACCCACTGCTGGAGTCAAGTGATTTATTTGAGAATCTCTGCTCTTTATTGTATTTTATTTGTTAACCAATTTTATTCCTTCATGGTTGCAAAGAGAACCTGAAGAACGTGAATTGAGTGCACCCTAGCAGCTCAGACACCAGAAGGCAAATGAAGTGTTCCCCAGATGAATGTTTTTTGAAGATTTCATTATTTGGAAGCCAATCTCATGATTTAGTTGGGGCCCAGATCAAGGGTTTGGAATGCTTGGGCTGGTGATACCGTGAACGTTTTTGTGCCCTCTTAGCACTGGATAATCACTTCAGGGCTGCTTCTCACTTCAGGCTGGGAGATTCTGCCTCAGGGGTTTTAGGATTCCCACAAGTAGGGAAAAAATGTCCTATGCCTAGGGGCTTGAGAGTCATAGAGCTCGGAAAAGACCCAGGGTTTTCCTGGGAAACCTGATGCCCTCTCTCCTGCCTTATTCTGAGCTCAGCAGCTCAGCCCCCTTGGGCGATTGCCACATCCTATCTCCTGATCTAAGTACAGCATTGACACCTCACAGGCTAGAGGGAGATTGCAGGAGAGCAGCCTCATTGTGACCTAGGGATGACATCAGCGCCTGCCTGATGCCAGAGCAGCAACCTGCCCTCAGGTGTAGCCTGGGTACTTGGTGCTGCTTTGAGTGTATCTGTGATTCTTAGTGCCTGAGCCCGGCGAAATGAGATCACTCCTCCTCTTTCTCAATTCTGCCTCCTGCCTAAGGATCTTGCTGCTCTTTCTTCTGTATTATGCTGTGATCAGGCTTGCCAGATCTGAGGTAAGTGAGGCTCCTTGAGAGATGGAAAGGCTGGATTGATGCCAGCTGAATGCAGGAACCAAACAGAAGTAGTTTTCAATCAGCAGGATCGGATCATCTCTACCCAAAAGTCCTCAAAGAGCTGGCTCCGGAGGTTATTGGCCCACGGACATTAATTTTTTAACCAATGTAGGATTCCTGAGGGAATTCCAGAAGGCTGGAAGTGTGCTAATGTTTTGTCAATATTCAAAAAGTTACGGGGGGTTGGCCTGGCTTCTTATAGGCCATTTAGCCTGAAATAATGGACAAACTGATATAGGATTCAATCAATAAAGAATTAAAGGACGGGAATATATTCAAAGCAGGTTAACAATGTTTTATGGAAAATGGGCCATGTCAAACATAGATGTGACAAACTTAGACTTTTGGAAGGTGCTGTGCTTCACACATTCCAAGGCAAGATGGGCCCATTGTGATCTTCTAGTCTGACCCTCCTGTCTAGCACAGGCCAAAGAACTTCCCCACAATCATGCCTAGTGCATACCTTGAATTAAAATGTCCAATCTTGATTTAAAAAATTGCCAGTGATGGAGACTCAGTCCACCATGAACTTGGTAAATTGTTCCACTGGTTAATTCCTCTCACTGTTAAAAATGGACACCTTCTGTCCAGTCTGAACGTGTCTAGTTTCAACTTCCAGCCATTGGACCATGTGAGACCTTTCTCTGCTAGATTGAAAAGCCCATTTGTAATGATTTCTTCCCCATGTAGGTATTTATAGACTTTTCCTCAAACCACCCTTAACCTCTTTAAGCGACATTGACTGAGCTCCTAAACTCTATCACTATAAGGCAGGTTTTCTAATCCTTTAAAGATTCTTATGGCTCTTCTCTGAACCCTCTGCAATTTATCAACATCCTTCCTGAATGTTAGACACCAGAACTGGACACAGGATTGCAGCAGTGGTTGCACCAGTGCCAAATACAGAGGTAAAATAACCTCTCTCCTCCAACTTGAGATTCCCCTGTTTAGGTATCCAAGAACCCAAGATCATCTCTGCAGGAGAGAGAACTTTGCAGGCTCTCTCCTTCAATGCTTATAAACTCTGCAGGCTCCTGGTACCAGCAATCCCTGTTTCTCCAACCCCTGGAGTGTTCCAGTGACCCCTGTTATGGTTGTGCTTTGTGCCCTATATTGGCTGCATCATAGGAAAGCACAATGCCTACCCATGATGCCTCAGAGCGCAATATTCTCCCAGAAGGAAAATCTTCCCTCTGGCCCCACATGGCAATCACCTCTGGCTCATTGTTCTCCCAGGTTTATTGAGGAGTTCTCTTCTAACCTTGCTGCTTTCTCTGTGTGTGGCAGGCTTCTCCGAGGAAGAGGAGGCCCAGAAAGACAAAAAAGAAACCGAAAGGTAAGCAGCCCCTGACCCACAGCTGCGGTGGCAGACTCAGGCCCCATGCAAAGCAAAGAAATAGGGTCTATTCCCCCACCTGCCTCCCCTCTTCCTGCGAAGGCACAGAAATGCCCGGAGTTGTGCAGAGGCACTGGCTGGGGCTCCGTTCACAGGCTGCCTCTGAAATCTGGGGCAATAGGCTGCTAAGAAGCAGAGGGTGTCCAAGCAGCTCAATGTCTCCTTTATGTCTCACTTCTGGCAGCTTTTGGACGCTGTGAGGAAGAGGTGGAGGAGGCTGGTGCATCCCCAGAGACATGGTAAGCAATGCCCCCCTCCATAAATCTGCAGTGGGTCAGTCCCCTCCTTTAGCGTCATGCAATTCATCCCCACCCAGGGGCAGTAGCCCGAGTAATCCCTCCCCTGCCCCGACCTATGTACCACGCAGGCAACTCTTCTCCTTTAGACTCCTGCAATTCATTCCCACCCTGCAGAAGTTGCCATCTCTAATCCACCCCCACGCCTCGTACAGTGGGTCATTCCCTTCTTCCAGCATCATACGGCTCCTTTAACCTGGGGCAGTGGGGGGGAGGGGTAGATTGTGTCGACTGCACTGAACCCTCCTCCCCTCCTAAGAGCGGGAGAAAATGTTTTCTGGGAGCAGCCCCGTGCACCCCGGGGAGGTGAGGTGGAGAGGTCAGGAGGAAGGCTGGCCTTTCTGGTACGGTGAGTAGGGGATCCAGCAGCACTTGGGTAATGGCCCCTCCTCCAGTCCCCCAGCATAGGTTCCAAGGAGGATTTGAACCCTGGACCTTCAGCTCTGCAGCATAAAGCACCCCTTAGAGCTAAAGGGGTAGCTGCATATTGGGTAGCTAGAGTAGGCTGTTATCCTATACGTTGATTAGCTTCTGTGGAAGGGACATGACACATGCAGCCAGCAGGATAGACACTCACCTCCACAGCACTAGACAGGATCACCTAACAATCCAGCTAACCCCAACCCAGAACATCCAAGGCCCGGGTATTGCAGGGGAGGAGGCTGCCTCAGTGGAGAATGGGACAGGGAGCCTTTCGGTGCCGCCCCTCTAGGTAAAAGAGGGCCTGAGGGCAGGGCCTGCACTCAGCTATCTGCTCTCTCTCTTCCACAGCTGCCCTGTGCACCTGGAGAAGCTCCCCTTGGCTCAGAGCCTCTGGCTTCTTGAGAGGAGGCAACAGGACATGGCCAGATACCTGGATGCAGTTCTGATACCGTAAGGCAACTGAGCGGGGGGCACCAGACTGGGGGCTGGGTGGGAGGGGATAATGAATGTAGAGAGGAGGGAGCAGGGAAAACCAGACACGCCAGCATCCTAAAATAACAGGTGAGATACCAGTGAAAGTGAGGTGAGGGATTATCAGAAATTAAATGCAGAGACTACAAGTTGGGGTTGTGAGTAGGATCAAATCCTTCTGTACGGCAATATCTGCCAGCAGGTGACTGCCTAGAACCTGCCCGTGCTGTGTCTGAAAGACAAAGCAATCCAATGACACCCTGTGAGGGGGTGTCCTCCCCACCTAGGACTGGAAGGGGCTCAGGTGGCCAGGCAGGCCCATGAACTCCACAGGGTGCACCTGGAGGAAGAGCCAGGGAGTAGGGAATTGATTCCAAGCAGGCTCAGCTGGGCAGGGCCTATAAAGCCAGGAAGCTGGCAAGAGACAGGGGCTGCGGCTGGGAAAGGGCAGCCCCTCCCTGGGAGGAGGGGGGAGTGTTTGGAGCTGGTGCACCCAGAGCAAGGAGGGGAACCAGGAGTAGTAGGAAGCAGTCCAGGCTGGGAGAGGAAAGCCCAGAACTGCTGGGTTGAGGGTCCCTGGCCTGGAGCCCGGTGTGAAGTGTGGGCCCAGGTTTCCCTACCAGCCACCAAGGGCACGGCCCAGACCGGCGGGGCAGCGAACAGGAGGACTGTCTGGGTCACTGTGGGAGTGACAGGCAATTAAAGGACTGTACCCTGGAAGAGGGGGAAACGCTGAGTGGCCTAGCCAAGAAGAGGACACTGCAGTTCCTGGAATGAGAGAGAGATGATGTGACCACATGCGACAATTGGAAGGGGCATTGGCCTCCAGAGCTAATCCCCAGAGTAGGCTCCAGACAAGCAGTGAGTGGGGCACCCTGTGATACACCCCAAACATGAGTCATCAGCTGGGTTCAAACCCAGGACTTTCAGGACCATAGCACAGTCCCCCACCACCGGAGAAACTCCATTAACTGGGAGCAATAGTAGGTTGTTAGCCTCTAGTGTATCAGCCATTAGAAGAGGACAGTTTTCCAGTGGGTTAGAATGTAAGAACATAAGAACAGCCAGACTGGGTCAGACCAAAGGTTCATCTAGCCCAGTATCCTGTCTTCCAAAACTGGCCAATGCCAGTGCAGCAGAGGGAATGACCAGAAGAGGGAATCATCAAATGATCCGTCCCCTCTCGCCCATTCCCAGCTTCAGACAAACAGAGACTAGGGACACCATCCCTGCCCATAGGTAATAGCCATTGATGAATTTATCTAGTTCCTTTTATAGTTTATAATCTTGGCCATCACAACCTCCCTGGTGAGGGTTACACACACATGGTCACATCTTCCTCACCCAAAGCAATTGTTGTTAGCTAATCTTTCTGTTAAAATAGCTCTGGGTCCCCAATCATGCTCAATGCCCCATTGTGCTAGGAGCTGCACATGTGCGTGTGACAAAGGGGTTATCGTTCTAGATAAAATGAGTGCCGGCTCCCCCTCTCAGTCCTTCGTTACCCAGTTGATGTCCTTGTGTCAAACTGTGGTGTGCAATGCATGCCTAGGCACTGCCCCATTGCACTACTGTTGGAAGGCTGTGCCTGGGCCACTCCACCCCCCTAGGGAGCCAGGCAAGCACAGGACAGCGGTATTCCCAACGATGGGACAACATCCTTCCCACCCCGTCGAACTCCACATAAGGCATCAGCATCCGGTCATGCAGAGGGGGCTGCTCACCCTGGACCCAGAGCCCCCGGCAAAGCTGCCTCATGCCGTCCCAGCCAGGGGAGCCCGTGTGGAGTTTAGTGAGATGGAGACCGATTTCCTGCAGATGGGGAGGCGAAGCAAAAGCTCCTCTTCTTCCACACGTCCTCCAACGCCAGTGGAAGATATCACCATGGAGACGGGCAGGAATGATGGCGCGGCAGGAAACCAGACTAACCCACAGCGCTGCACTCTGCCAGCAGGGGTGGGTCTGACATCGCCACCTCCAGGAACCGCAGTAGCAGAGAAGACACTCGCAGAGACACTCCAAATTTATAGGAGCGAGTTGAGAAAGCCCCTTACCTGTGTGAGCGGCACCAAAGGGACTGAAGAGAAGCTGGAGCTGCACATGGAGAGGAAGGTTCTCTTGGGAGAAGGCTCCTGCCTGCGGCCAGGGGCACAAGCAGGTGAGCGCAGGGCAGATCTTCCCAGGACCCAATGCCACCAGGTTGCCCCAGAGGCACCAGGCTCTGAGCAGCTAACAAGATCCACCCTTGACTCTCTCATTGCTGGGCAGGCTGCACACGACCTGCAGATCAAGCACCTGACGGAAATGTTGAGCAGCTCCCGCCCCTTGGTGGGCCAGGTCTCAGTTTGCCAGCAGTGCCGCAAGGCATATCCAGGAAAGAGGAAGGGTGAGAAAACTCCAAAGGAGACATCTGCTGAGCTGCATGGTGTTCGAGACATCATGCATTCACATGGGTTCAATGGAACTGTGAATTCAAAGCTCTCCAGGGACCAGCCACCAATCAGAGTCTGCGAGAAGTGTCGTAAGCATCGACGGAAGAGACCAGCTGGCTCTGCAGGTGCTGACTTGCCGGGAAGATCCCATGGAATTCCACAGCGATGGACTCCAGGAGACTCCTCAGCATCATCCTACCACAATAAGATGCCAGTGCTGTGGCTCCTTCCAGCAGACAAGAGCAAGAGGCGGGATGGAAAGGGGAAAAGGGCTCCCCGCAAGCAACCAAAGATGGTGTCCATTGCAACGAGTACAACAGGGCTTTCGCAAGCTGGGGAGAAAGCAAGTTGGAGTCCTGACGGTTCTCCCTCAAAGTCACCAAAGGCCTCCAGAGCTAGGACACCATCCCCTTCAAGGAGCATAGTTCTCCAAAAGATGTTAATGTGCCTGAAGCAAACCTTCAGCAAGCTGCAACACAAAGTGAAGTCCCGAATGTCCAAGGACCCTCGATCCAGAACACCTGACACTAAATTTACAAAGCCACCCTTTTGGAAGGCAAGGGCCTCCAAGGGTTTCCGGTTTCCATCCTACTGAATCTCACCCTGCCAGCATGCCCACTAACAGCAGGGGCCCACAAATTCCAACCTCTCCCTATCATCCAGTGGGCCCGGTAAGCATGGGCTAAAGTGGCTGAGAAGAATGGCTTGTTGTCCTGGGACACAGAGATTGATGTATAAGTGACTCTCCTTGGGGTATGACATTTAAACCGAGATTCCAAGATGAAGGGGGGCCTGGGAGCTTGGATGAGATTGAGCGTGTGGCTAGCTCACTGGATTTATTACTTTACTTCATGCGGTTCAAGAATCAATCCTTCCTTCAAGAAGAGCTGACACTAAATTTACAAAGCCACCCTTTTGGTAGGCAAGGGCCTCTAAGTGTGTCCAGTAGTACTATTAGGGCCCTACCATCAATCAAACACAAACCGGCCCTTTGACTCCTAAAACCCCGCCCCTTGACCCCTTAAACCCCGCCCACCTATCACCAGAAGTCCCACCCACAGGGTATTACTTCCAGGGTCAAGGAGGACACATGACCAGAAGCAAAGTATGTCATGTGACCCCTCTAAGAACTCCTCCCACTGCCCTCTACCAATCAGGAAAGGTTTCGCCCTCATAGGCCTACCCGGAGAGGGGACTTGACCAATCAGGGGTGTTCCAGGGTGGGGTGACCCATCCGGATGTGGCTCGTGTGACCCCTCTAAGAACTCCTCCCACTGCACTCTACCAATCGCGGTGGGTTTCGGCTACATAGGACCACCCTGAGAGCAGATTTGACCAATCGGTGCTGTTCCGGGACGGGGTGACCTGTCCAGATGAGGGTCATGTGACCCTTCTAAGAACTCCTCCCAGCGCCCTCTGCCAATCAGAGCGCAACACTATCACCCCATAAGTCCCAGCACCAGGGCAGAAGAGGCCATCTTTTACCAAGGACTCGTGCTTTAGAAATCGTGGAAGCATGGACTCCTTCACCACCCCGGTGAGAACTTCAGACTTTGTGTTAGCCCCGAGGGCCTTTGGACTTGTGTGGAGAAAGCGCTACATGAGCGACAGTTCCCACGAGGGCCCTTTGACTCAGCCATTGATGGATACGCTGGAACCCAAAACCCAAACCTCGTGAGGCACACCGATGAGTGTGATGGCCTCTCATTGTCCGCCCCCCTAGAGGTGGAAGGTGAACGCAGCTCAGGGGAGTCATCGGAGGACAAGGTGAACGGAAAAGACATTGCTCAGGTAAATGAATGATTAAGAAGTGACTGTTGATGATGGGGTGTAATGGGGTTAGGAACCGGGGGGTGGGGTGGGTTGTGTATATTTAAAAACAAGGAGTGGGAACTTACACTCTTTCTTTTCTGAAAATCTCTCCACAGCTTGACGATGCCTTTCTAGAGGTCCCAGAGGCCCTGGACAGCATTGCATCAAGCAGCGAAGATGAACCGGGCTCTCCTTGTTTTTGCTCAATGCCGGTACAAATTGTTGAAGAGGACTCCAAGGATGACGGCTATGAGGAGTTTAGGAGGCTTGGCATGGAACTAACTGAGCCAATGCCACGTCCTGAGCGTAAAAAAGTCATGCGGACTATTGTACGTGTTGCTGTTTATGCTGTCCTTCATCAGTGCCCTAGGGAAAAGCTTTCTGAAGATTGTGAGGGCTGTGTCATAGATGCGCCAGCCCAACGGCACCATGACTGTGTGACTTGGACTTCAGTAGATCTAAACTTCAAGCTCTGGCGCCTGTGTGCTGAGTTCTGTTTGGAAAGCTTATTAAACACTGTTCTTGCCATAGGTTATGCTACGCAATGTCTGTGCCTACCCAAGAACATTTAGCGTGAGGGGTGACCTTGATAAATGCTGTGCAATTTAGTGCAGACCCTGGCCGTGTTTTAAAGAAAATGACCAAACCGGAAGATGCCTGTGTCACATTCTTGACTTGAACTGGGACCGTATAGAATATGATTGCAACCAAGGTCCTGTAGTGGCACCAAATCTTTTGTAAAGGGGGTCATATAAGGGGTCTAAGACCAGGTTATGGGTTGCTGGTTATGATTATGCTGTCTGTATGAATGTGTCATTTTGTAGTTGAATTTATGAATATTGGCTCTATCCTGTCTGTATCTCAAACTTATGCTATGCTTCTGGGTGACATCCCAGACGAGTTGGTGTTAGCTCTGCCTAGCCTGCTTGATGGCCCATTAAGGACCATCAGCTACACAATTGACCCATTGAGAGAAGGCAGATGCGCCTTGTAAGTCAGCAAAGTATGTAGGAACTTGCCCATGTGACTCCAGACTCCATGTTGCTTGTAATTTTCCACAGTAAGGACAAAGAGGTGTTCTTACACCTGGAAAAAGACTATAAAAGGCTGATGCCTCATCTCCAGCTTGTCTTCAGTCCTGCTTCTTACCTCTGAAGGGACTTTACTACAAACTGAAGCTCTGAACAAAGAACTGATGACCCGTCCCAGCTGGGGATGGACTCCAGAGACTTAATTTAAACCTGCAGTTTATTCTATCACTGCTACAAGCCTGAACCAAGAACTTTGCCATTATTGTATGTAATTGATTCCATTTAACCAATTCTAGCTCTCATCTGTATCTTTTTCCTTTTATGATTTTATAGATTTATAGATTCATAGATTCTAGGATTGGAAGGGACCTCGAGAGGTCATCGAGTCCAGTCCCCTGCCCTCATGGCAGGACCAAATACTGTCTAGACCAGCCCTGATAGACATTTATCTAACCTACTCTTAAATATCTCCAGAGATGGAGATTCCACAACCTCCCTCGGCAATCTATTCCAGTGTTTAACCACCCTGACAGTTAGGAACTTTTTCCTAATGTCCAGTCTAAACCTCCCTTGCTGCAGTTTATGCTCATTGCTTCTTGTTCTATCCTTAGAGGTGAAGGTGAACAAGTTTTCTCCCTCCTCCTTATGACACCCTTTCAGATACCTGAAAACTGCTATCATGTCCCCTCTCGGTCTTCTCTTTTCCAAACTAAACAAACCCAATTCTTTCAGCCTTCCTTCATAGGTCATGTCCTCAAGACCTTTAATCATTCTTGTTGCTCTTCTCTGGACCTTCTCCAATTTCTCCACTCTTTCAGTACCTGTTTTCCCCCAATTACAAGGTTTCATCCTGTGAGTTTATCAATGATGAAACCGCGTGTGTGTCTTGGACGCACGCAAAAGACCGGTACTCTGTCTCTGGCAATACCAACGTCTTCATAGCCTGTTTCACCACCGCTTCTGCCCGCTTAGAACTATACAACCTCCTAGAGAGGTTGCAAGAGTGGTGCCTGTACCACGACACTGACTTGGTGATATCTGTGAAAAGGGAGGGGGAGTGGAATCCCCCTCGGGGGGATTATTTAGGGGACCTCACGAGCGATTATTTCAATTAAAAAATAATAATATGTGTACTTTTTTCTGAATTGGTCTTTTTTTAAAAAAAATCCAAACACCAAACATCAATTGTCTTTAAACCCCTCACCTGGGGTGCTTTATTGGGTAACATGGCTGTGAAAATTATCACAAAATACATGTCTGTGCTTGTTGAAACATGTTTTGATCAAGGCTTGGCATGGCCAAGGAATATCTCATCGGTAAAGGTCTTTTCATAACCTTCTTCAAAAGCTCCTTTCGTTCTAGGTAGTCTCACGTGGTCGCATTTCTCAAAGGGAGAGGCATGTGACCTTTGCTGAAAATAGCTTGAAAGGCCTTGGATACCTCACCACTCGTCTTGTGTTTTTGACCTAAGGCCCAGGCATATTTGGATAGAATGTCTATCACTGTTAAGATGTACTTAAAACCGCTGTTGCATTTGGAGAACTGGTGCATATCCACCAAATTTGCTTGCCATTGCACATCCACATCTGAACCAATGGTCTTGTTTCTTTTAAAATGTATTTGAGCCGGTTTGTGTAAAGTGTAAAAAAGAACAGGAGTACTTGTGGCACCTTAGAGACTAACAAATTTATTTGAGCATAAGCTTTCATGGGCTACAGCCCACTTCATCGGATGCATGCAGTGGAAAATACAGTAGGAAGATATAGATATACACAGAGAACAAGAAACAATGGCTGTTACCATACACCCTATAAGGAGAGTGATCAGTTAAGGTGAGCTATTATCAGCAGTGGACAAAAAGAACTGTATGTAGTGGTAATGAAAATGGCCCATTTCCAGCAACTGACAAGAAGATGTGAGGAACTGTAGTGGGGGAAAAAATAAGCACGGGGAAAGAGTTTTACTTTGTGTAAAGGCCCATCCACTCCCAGTCTTTATTCAAGCCTAATTTAATGGTGTCCAATTTGCAAATTAATTCCAATTCAGCAGTCTCTTGTTGGAATCTGTTTTTGAAGTTTTGTTGTTGTAATATTGTGACTTTTAGGTCTGTAATCAAGTGGCCAGGGAGATTGAATTGTTCTCCGACTGGTTTCTGAATGTTATAATTCTTGATGTCTGATTAGTGTCCATTTATTCTTTTACGTAGAGACTGTCCGCTTTGGCCAAAGTACATGGCAGAGGGGCATTGCTGGCACATGATGGCATCTATCACATTGGTAGATGTGCCAAGTGGCGTGGCTGATGTGATTAGGTCCTATGATGGTATCCCCTAAATAGATACGTGAACAGTGTTGGCAACAGGCTTTGTTGCAAGGATAGGTTCCTGGGTTAGTGTTTTGTTGTTGTGTGGTGTGGTTGCTGTAGGATTGGGGGCTGTATGTAGGCGAGGACAGACCTGTCTCCCAAGATCTGTGAGAGTGATGGATCGTCCTTCAGGATAGGTTGAAGATCCTTGATGATGCGCTGGAGAGGTTTTAGTTGGAGGCAGTGGCAGATTAACAAATTTGCCACCCCTAGGCCCTCAAAAAATTGCCGCGCCCCCTCCCCACCCCGCGCGCCAGCTCACCTCCCTCCCCCCGGCAAGACTGGGAGGGGGTGGGGAGAAGGGGAGTTGTGGCACGCTCGGGGGATGGTGGCGGTGGAGCGGAGATGAGCTGGGATGGGGAGCGGTTCCCGGGCCCCCCCAGGTTACTCCCCGCACCCGTGGGTCCAGCTCGCCTCTGCTCCGCCTCCTCTGAATGTGCCGCTACTCCCTTCTCCCTCTCTCCCAGCACTTTAGCGTGGCGCGCCTGGGAGAGGAGGCGGGCCAGGGATTTGAGGAAGGGGCAGAGTTGGGGAGGGGGCGTGAGCAAATTTGCCGCCCTAGGCCTAAGCCTTGTTGGCCTAGGCGATAATACGCCGCTGGTTGGGGGCTGAAGGTGATGGCTAGTGGCGTTGTGTTACTTTCTTTGTTGGGCCTGTCCTGTATTAGGTGACTCCTGCGTACTCTTCTGGCTCTGTCAGTCTGTTTCTTCACTTCAGCAGGTGGGTACTGTAGTTGAAAGAATGCTTGAAGGAGATGTTGTAGGTGTTTGTCTCTATGTGAGGGGTTGGAGCAAATGGGATTGTTTCGTAGACCTTGGCTGTAGACAATGGATTGAGTGGTGTGGTCTGGATGAAAGCTGGAGGCATGTAGGTAAGTATAGCGGTCAGTAGGGTGATGTTTATGTGGCCATCGTTTATGAGTGCTGTGGTGTCTAGGAAGTGGATCTCTTGTGTGGAATGGTCCAGGCTGAGATTGATGGTGGGGTGGAAATGTGTAAAGTGTAAGTGTCCCTGTCTGAAAGCCAAGCTGTTACCTGTCTTCTATTCAAAGTTTTGCTATGCTTTCTGGCTACTTGAGAAAGAGGGTTCACCCCGCCGAAGCGCCCAACTTCCCCGGGGGTGTAATATATTTTCTTTAACAGAGCTGCCTGTGTAGAAATGACTGTTACTGGTACCGTCTTTTACTAACACAAATATGAAGGGGGACACATTCATATTGACACATTTAAATGAGAGGCCTTCATGCTCATCGGGGTGCCTCACGAGGGTTTGGGTTTCTGGTTCTGGCGTATCATAGAATCATAGAATTCAAGATCAGAAGGGACCATTATGATCATCTAGTCTGACCTCCTGCAAGATGCAGGCCACATAAGCCGATCCACCCACTCCTTTAGCAAGCGACCCCTGGCCATGCTTCGGAGGAAGGCGAAAAACCTCCAGGGCCACTGCCAATCTGCCCTGGAGGAAAATTCCTTCCCGACCCCAAATATGGCGGTCAGCTGAACCCCGAGCATGCGGGCAAGACTCTCCAGCCATACCCTCTGGAAAAGGTTAAGAATATCATATCATTGACCCATTGTACTATTTACCAGTGTGGCACTTAAATGACCTATTGACTAAGCCCATTATCCTATTATACCATCTCCTCCATAAACTTATCTAGCTTAATCTTAAAGTCATGGAGGTCCTTCGCCCCCACTGTTTCCCTCGGTAGGCTGTTCCAGTATTGCACTCCCCTGATGGTTAGAAACCTTCGTCTAATTTCAAGCCTAAATTTCCTGACTGACAATTTATATCCGTTTGTCCTCGTGTCCACATTAGCACTGAGCTGAAATAATTCCTCTCCTTCCCTGGTATTTATCCCTCTGATATATTTAAAGATTGCAATCATATCTCCTCTTATCCTTCTTTTGGTTAAGGAAAACAAACCGAGCTCCTCAAGTCTCCTATCATACGACAGGCCTTCCATTCCTCGGATCATTCTAGTGGCCCTTCTTTGTACCTGTTCCAGTTTGAATTCATCCTTCTTAAACATGGGAGACCAAAACTGCACACAATACTCCAAATGAGGTCTCACCAACGCCTTATATAATGGGACTAGCACTTCCTTATCCCTACTAGAAATACCTCGCCTAATGCATCCCAAGACCGCATTGGCTTTTTTAACGGCCACATCACATTGCCTACTCATAGTCATCCTACGATCAACCAGGACTCCTAGGTCCTTCTCCTCCTCCGTTACTTCCAACTGGTGCGTCCCTAGCCTATAACTAAAATTCTTGTTAGTCATCCCTAAATGCATAACCTTACACTTCTCACTATTGAATTTCATCCTGTTACTAATACTCCAGTTTACTAGGTCATCCAAATCTCCCTGGAGGATATCCCGATCCTTTTCCGAATTGGCAATACCTCCCAACTTGGTGTCATCCGCAAACTTTATCAGCCCACTCCTACTCTTGGTTCCCAGGTCAGCAATAAATAGATTGAATAAAATCGGACCCAAAACCGAACCTTGAGGAACTCCACTGGTAACCCCCCTCCAACCCGACAGTTCCCCCTTCAGTACTACCCTCTGCAGTCTCCCCTTTAACCAGCTCCTTATCCACCTCTGGATTTTCATTTCGATCCCCATATTTTACAAATTAACCAAAAATTCCTCATGCCGGTACCGTATCAAACGCCTTACTGAAATCCAGATATATTAGATCCACCGCATTTCCCTTGTCTAAAAAATCTGTTACTTTCTCAAAGAAGGAGATCAGATTGGTTTGGCACGATCTACCTTTCGTAAATCCATGCTGTAATCTATCCCAGTTGCCATCGGCCTCATGCTCCGTAACCACTCTCTCTTTTAATATTTTTTCCATTACTTTGCATACTACAGATGTTAAACTAACAGGCCTGTAGTTACCCGGGTCACTTTTTTTCCCCTTCTTGAATATAGGAGCTACATTAGCTAATCTCCAGTCAAACGGTACAATCCCCGAATTTAGAGATTTATTAAAAATCATCGCTAACGGACTAGCAATATCCCTCGCCAATTCCCGTAATATTCTAGGATGAAGATTATCCGGGCCCCCCGATTTACTTCCGTTAAGCTGTTCAAGTTTGGCTTCCACCTCAGATACCGTAATGTCTATCCCCATATCATCATTCCCATCGGTCCCTCTATCACTATTCCTTAGCCCTTCATTAGCCTCATTAAAGACCGAGGCAAAATATTCGTTCAGATATTGTGCCATTCCAAGATTATCCCTAATCTCCACGCCGTCTAAAGTTTTAAGCGGTCCCACTTCTTCTTTCTTGGTTTTCTTCCTATTTATATGGCTAAAAACCTTTTGCTATTAGTTTTAATCCCCTTCACTAGGTCCATCTCCACCCGTCGCTTTGCCTTTCTCACTGCATCCCTACACCCTCTGACCTCAATAAGGTAGGTTTCTTTGCTGATCCCTCCCATTTTCCACTCCCGGTACGCTTTCTGTTTTTTCTTAATGACCCCTCTAAGACGCTTGCTCATCCAGCTCGGTCTAAAACTGCTACCTACGAGCCGTTTTCCCTTTCTCGGGATACATGCCTCTGACAACTCCTGCAATTTCAACCTGAAGTAACCCCAGGCGTCATCTGCCTTTAGATCCCTAAATATGTTAGTCCAGTCCACTTCCCTAACCAGTCGCCCTAATTTAGGAAAGTTAGCCCTTTTGAAATCGTAAATCCTAGTCTCAGATGCAATATTGATTATCCTCTCATTAATTTTGAAACGAATTAGCTCATGATCCATCAACGGCTGAGTCAAAGGGCCCTCGTGGGAACTGTCGCTCATGTAGCGCTTTCTCCACACAAGTCCAAAGGCCCTCGGGGCTAACACAAAGTCTGAAGTTCTCACCAGGGTGGTGAAGGAAGTCCATGTTTCCACGATTTCTAAAGCACGCGTCCTTGGTAAAAGATGGCCTCTTCTGCTCCGATTGCTGGGTCTTATGGGGTGATGGTGATGCGCTCTGGTTGGCAGAGAGCGCTGGGAGGAGTTCTTAGAGGGGTCACACGACCCTCTTCTGGGCAAGTCACCCCGCTCTGGAACATCACCGATTCGTCAAATCTGCTCTCAGGGTGGTGCTGTGTGGCTGAAACCCATCGTGATTCGCAGAGGGCAGTGGAGGAGTTCTTAGAGGGGTCACACGAACCACTTCCGGATGGGTCACCATGCCCCGGAACACCCCTGATTGGTCAAATCCCCTCTCCAGGTAGGCCTATGGGGGCAAAACCCCTCCTGATTGGTAGAGGGCAGTGGGAGGAGTTCTTAGAGGGGTCACATGACACCCTTGGCTTCCGGTTATGTGTCCTCCTTGATCCCAGAAGTAATATTCCCCGTGGGTGGGACTTCCAGTGACAGGTGGTCGGGGCTTAAGGGGTCAAGGGGCAGGGTTTAAGTGGCCAAGGAGAAGGGTTAGGGTTTGATTGATGGTAGGTCCTTACACTATTTCCGATTTCCATACTACTGAATCCCACCCTGCCAGCATGCCCATTAACAGAAGGGGCCCACTAATTCCACCATCTCCCTAGCAACCAGTGGGCCTTGTAAGCATGGGCCAAAGTGGCTGAGAACAAGTGCTTGTTGTCCTGGGACACAGAGACTGATAAGAGACTCTCCTTGGGGTATGACGTTTAACCCCAGATTCCAAGATGAAAGCGGGGCCTGGGGCTTCAATGAGACTGATGGTGTGACTATCTCACTGGATTTGTTATTTTACCTCATCTGGTTCAAGAATCAATCCTTCCTTGGCAGATGCATGGCCGAAGTCTCATCCTTACAGATGTTTTGGCCACATGTGTGAATAAAAGCCAACAACCCATGGAGGAGGAGTGCCATCCAAATGGAGTATGACTAACCCCAATTTCCCCTCTCTACAGCACACCATCCAAGAGCTGAGATGTCCTGGGTCTGGGGTGTCGGAGCAGGGGAGGAAGATACTAATAATTAAAGGGGGCTTTAGTATAATGAATGGCCACAGCCAAACTGTAGAAAACAGGTCTCAAGAACTGAGGCTTGGATAGATGAGGTGCCCTGCAACTTAAACCGCAGTCCATTGCGCCTGCATTGCACATATTAGCTGAGCTTCCTGGGCTCGAGTACCTGCAGCACAGGAACGTAGCAAGGCCAAGTTTGGAGAGCAGAATGTTGGCCATCTGCCTAGTGTCTGGGAGCAGACAAGTGGCTGGAAAGAAGGTTCTGCTAACCCCCTTAGAGAGGCAGGTACTATTACAGCAGGATCCTCCAGCCTTAAAGGAATAGCAGCCTCAAGTACAAGCAACCCATTGGCTAGCCATCCCCAGCATCACTGGGTGGAAAGAGAGGTTGGATGGGGTGGCACTAGGGCCCAGGGAAGGTGTTGTAGCTGATACCTCTACAAGGAGCTTCTCAAGCCTGTGAATTATTGAGGTATCTAGTCCAGGGAACCTGATGAGATCAACTTCTGACAAAACCAAGCACTGGTTGGTTTGCCCCAAGCCATAAAGGCCCGGGAAAGTTATGGGACTATTACAGGAGGGGATGGGTCAGGTTCTTTGGCCTGCAAGATGAAGGAGGTCAGACTAGATGATCACAATGTTCCCGCCTGGCCTTAAAGTCTACGAGGAACTGCTTTGCTTTCCAAGAGATGGGAATGGTTCAGAGGGGATCCCACGTAGTTAAGACCCCAAAACTTCTCTTAAGCCCCTCCCAGTTGTGATTCCTTCTTCCTATGAGCTCCTATCCGTTCCCAGCTCTGCTGACCTCTTGGGGCCAGATTCACCACAGGGCTTAAGTGCCTAACTGCTGTTTTAGGATCCTAACGGCCAGAATCAGGCCCCACTGGGATACCCAACCCCCGCCCAGCTGCTGCTCACCACTGCAGGGTCCTAAACTCACTCGACAGTGACATTTTTTTGTAGTAAAAGTTCACTAGGCATCTGTGTTTCTCAGCATGCTCTCTGCAGCGCCCACACCAGGGCAGGAGGAGTCTGGCCACCTAACTTGACTATGGGGCCCAATCAGGCTCCTCTAAGTGAGCTTACAGAGGGTGAGGGAAGGATAGGGAGGTGGAAGACCCAGTGTCCAGGCTCCCTGCACCAATGATTTTTTGATTATTTCCCCCACTATGGAATAGCTTCAACAGGAGTGATTGAGGGAGCCCCTGTCAAGCTGTCCCAAAGCCCAGTGTGTTCACCTGGCAGGTGGCAGATCCCCACTCAAATTCTTCTCCCCTCAGCCAGAGGGTGGGCCTTGAACCTGGAGTCTTCTCCACTGCCAGCTTTTGTGAATCCCTTTCTCGGGTGTCTGTCTCGCCCCAGTTGTTCTACAGGGAGCCCAGGCACCAACCCAGGTTTTGTGAATCATCCGAAAGTTAGGCCTGGTGACCTTCACTGTCACCGCACCTCAGTCGCATTGTAATTTAGCTCTTGGTGTTCTGTGTCAAACTGGGTGACGTTCTTTGGATGAAGAGGATTATTTCAGTTTCGAGTGAACTGAGATGAATAACGCATTTGACACAATACAGTTTTGGCCAGTCACAAAAGGGCCAGGAGAGAAGGAGAAAGGTGGTGCTGCTGGCGCTGTTGCAACTTCTCTGCCTTTAGTCCAGTGGTTAGGCTGCATTTCCCCTAGCTGTAAAAGGCAACAGTTCAAATCTCTGCTCTGGAATAGACCCACCATGGACTGTCCTTGAGTCACCGAAAAGTCTGACAAATGTCACATTCAGATTGACCCAAAACAAAACTTTAAAATAACGTATTTCTCAGAAGTGCCACTGCACTGAAATATCCATTGTTTGCCCAGCTCTAGCTCTATCTAGAGCCCACTGTGGTAGTGCCGAGGCATCCAATCAGGGAGTCTCTGCCACTGTTTGATCAAGGGGGACACCCCCCCCCCCGCTTAGCCTGTAGTAAACCCCATGTCCCAGGCAGGCCTGTGCTGCAGACAGGAGGCGCTGGGGCACTCTGCATTAGTTTCCACATTGAAGCAACATCCCCACAACCGAGCCCAGACAGAGGCCCCCTGGGCTAGCAGACTTGCATCAAGCTGTCTGGGACGGGAACTGTTTCAGCCCTGTCCCTGGCAGCTCTGCTGACTGCTGAAGATATTGTCAGTGCAGCCCCGGGCTGCCCGTGCACTCGGAAGAGGGTCTGGAGGGTGGGTAGATGAGGAGCTTGTGAGAGTGGAACCTCAGCCGGATCGAAGAACTGTTTGGAGCTCAAAGCGTCAGGGGCTGGATGTGTGTGTGTGTGTGTTTTGAATCCCAATTTCAAGTTCAGTCCAAGGGGCCTGCTCTGAAGATTGGATCTAGGCCAGCAGTTTGGGGCTGCTGCCCCCCACTGACACTTAGTGGGGTTTTTGGCTGGCCTCTCCCAGGACCAAAAGGAAAGGGAAATCAGGATCCTGAGACTGACAGTCCCCAGGGCCAAGGGGTAAATGCCAACGCTCCAGGTGAGCCTGATTGACAGGGCAGGCCAGCCAATGAGGGAGCCAGGAGCCCATCCTCCATGTGAGGGAAGCTGCCTGAGGCAAGCGGGGCAGAGCTAAGGGGAGAGCAGCAGCCAGAGACAGGGGAGCTGGAGCAGCTGGGGCAGCGCAGACCAGCCGCGCCGTCAGGGAGCCAGGGCCAAGCTGCAGCGGGGAGCTGCGGGGCCAGAGCCGGGACTGCGGGTGCCGGTCACACTGTAGCCGGGCACGGGGAGTGGCTGGGGAGAGCGAGGGGGTCCTGGGCAGGGGCCCAGCGCAGGGAGACGCCCCCAGACACGCAGGCCGGACTTGGGGGAGAGGGAATGTGACCCTGACCGGGGGGTGGGCAATGCTGGGGAGAAGGGCCCGGCTGGCTAGAGCCTGAGGCCTGCGAGGGAGCCGGGAGTGTGAGGAACAGGCTGTGACCTGCCCTCACGTCCCAGAGACGCCGGGTGTGGTGCCCCCGAGCCCACAGGGCTGGTCCCTTGTTCCCTTAACCCTCTTCCATTTTTCCTAGTTTTCCTTACAGTTGCTGTTCAATAAATTGTATTTGGTTTGAACTTGCATCAAACCATGAAGGTTGATTGGCTCTAGTTTTCAAGATCTGCTACTGGGTCAGTATATACGACCGTTGACTTGGGAATAGCAGAGGATAAGTGAGTTATAAAGGGAAGGGATCTCAATTTAAACCAGAAATGACTAAAATACATCTTTGACTGGATCTATGAATAAATCTATGACGGGGTTTGGACAGTACTTGCTTTTTAGGCAAAACAATGAATGATGCAATCTGAAGCTGGTGTTGCGCCATACATGATGCAATCATAACAGTTCACTGGGGGGCAGGGACAGCAGCAGCGCATGGAGCTGCCTGACCCCACCCCCACCCCAGGGACCGCAGAGACGTGCCAGCTGCCTCCGGGAGCGACATGGGGCCAGCCTCAGCCCCACTGCACCTCCAACTGGGAGCCACCTGAGGTAAGCTCCTCGCAGCCAAAGCCCGCACTTCGCACCCCGTCCTGCACCCCAACCCCTTGCCCCTGCCCAGAGACCCCTCCCACACCCCAAACTCCTTCCAGACCCCATACCCCTCCCCCACCCCAACCCTGAGCCCACACCCTGCACCCAAACTCCCTCCTAGAGTTTGCACCCCTCCCCCCAGGCTCAGCCCAGAGCCCGCTCCCACATTCCGAACCCCTTGGCCCCAGTCCAGTTAAAGTGAGTGAGGATGGGGGAGAGCGAGTGACAGAGGGAGGGGGGAATGGAGTAAGCGGGGCAAGGCCTCGGGGAAGGGGCGGGGCAGATCCGGGTTGATCTTAAATTCAAAAGGTGATCTTGTGCGTAAAAAGGCTGGAGATCACTGATCTAGTCTGACCTTCTGAAAAACATGGTGTGTCCTCATGTGCCTATCACGTTCAGAGTTCAGCATTTATGCTCTCTAGGGCCGTGGTGGGCTGGGTGTGTGGTTAAGCATCTAGAACATTAGTAGGCATTAGAAATTAGGTTTTATTTAAATAGATCAATTTTAGGTCACAGTTTGGCAGGCAGCCAAATCTGAGATCCAGGTTGTCCTTGAACCAGTCAGCTCATAATATTGTTACTATGCTGGCACTGAAGCGTCTCCAAACAAAGCATTCTCAGTGGTTTGAACATTGGCCTGCTAAACCCAGGGTTGTGAGTTCAATCCTTGAGGGAGCCACTTAGGGATCTGGGGCAAACATTGGTCCTGCCAGTGAAGGCAGGGGGCTGGACTCGATGACCTTTCAAGGTCCCTTCCAGTTCTAGGAGATTGGTATATCTCCAATTATTATTATTATTATTATTACCTATAACAAAGCTTACATCACTTTGCTGAACAAATTGCCCTATATCAGCTCTAGAAATCATACAGTGTCGTGCTCTCTTATTTGTCAGTGTTTGATTTTGCAAAGGGACACATTTCTGTTTAGCGAAAGTGAGCAGAGATGCCTCGTACTTGTGTGAACAGTGCAGATAACTTCTGCTATGTTTGTGGTGAAGTGACTTTTGCATCACAAAAGCGCAGTATAACCACTATGGTTAAGAAAGCCTATCACCTTTATTTTGGCTGCAAAACTGGAGATCAGGACAAGAGGTGGGCCCCACACATATGCTGCAACACTTGTGCAACAAATCTTCGCCAGTGCTTGAACAGGAAAAGGAAATCTATGCCTTTTGCAGTGCCAATGATTTGGAGAGAGCCAACAGATCATACCAGCAATTGTTACTTCTGCATGGTGCCTCCAGTTGGGAAAGGTGTGTCAAAGAAGAAAAAGTGGACTGTGCATTATCCAAACATTCCATCAGCTATACGCCCAATACCCCACAGAGAAGGACTGCCGGTTCCTGATGCACCAGAATCATTCTCATTTGAGTCAGACAAGGAAGAGGAAGAGAATGAAACTTCTGGTCCTGAACTATCAATGTCACAGGACCCACATTTTCTCCCATCCTCCTCCTCTGAACCACACCTCGTAACACAAGGTGAACTGAATGACCTTGTCAGGGATTTGGAACTACCCAAGAGTAAGGCAGAGCTGTTGGGCTCCAGACTACAGCAGTGGAATCTCCTGGCAGGTGATGTTAGGGTTTCCATGTTCCATGACCGTCAAAAGGATCTTGTCCCATTCTTCTTCATGGAAGGTGATCTTGTAGCCTGCAACAACATTGATGGTGTGATGGCAGCCCTCAACATCGTTCACGATCCAGATGAGTGGAGACAGTTCATTAATTCATCGAAGGCGAGTCTTAAAGCTATTTTACTGCATAATGGCAATGTTTTGCCATCAATTCCAGTTGGTCATGCAGTCCATATGAAGGAAACCTATGACAACATGAAACAACTTTTGAGGTGCATAAACTATGACCAACATCAGTGGCAGCTTTGTGGCGATGTGAAGGTTGTTGCTCTCTTGCTTGGTCTGCAGACTGGATACACAAAGTACTGCTGTTTTCTCTGCGAATGGGATAGTCGTGCAAGAGATTCCCACTACGTCAAGAAAGATTGGCCACTCCGACAGTCATTGGAGCCTGGGAGGAAAAGTGTTCAGCATCCACCACTTGTTGAATCAAGGAAGATTTTGTTACCACCGTTACACATCAAGCTGGGTCTGATGAAGAACTTTGTCAAGGCCATTGACAAAACACAAGCAGCTTTCAAGTACCTCCGTGGAAAATTTCCAAGGTTAAGTGAAGCTAAGATAAAGGAAGGTGTCTTTGTTGGTCCTCAGATTCGTGAACTTCTTCGAGATGATGCATTTGACTATGCACTGCGTGGCAAGGAAAAGATGGCATGGAAAGCCTTCCAGTTAGGGGCAATACGTTTTCTCGGAAACAACAAGGCAGACAACTACAGGTTGTTGGTGGAAAACCTCCTCAAGGCATACAAAAGCCTTGGTTGCAACATGTCACTAAAGATAAATTTTTTACACTCTCGTCTAGATTTTTTTCCACCAAACTGCGGAGCAGTGAGCGACGAGCACAGCGAGCGATTTCACCAGGACATTGCAACAATGGAGAAACGCTATCAGGGCAAATGGAGCCCATCAATGCTTGCAGACTATTGCTGGACAGTGACAAGAGATGCTGCATTTAATGAATACAAGCGACAAGCCAAGACGCGCCGAGTAGACACTGAATAGGACTAAACTATGTACATAATAGTTTGCCTTTTGTTTCATAATAAATTTTATTTATAACACCCTTTTGCTGATTTTTAAAGTGTTACATAAACAGGAGAGGTGAAATATCATGTAAAGCAACCATAAACACATGAAAAAGACCTAGGTTTAGAATTTATGATTAAAACTCTATCTACACAATATACATAGACATAAAATGTAAAAACTTAACTTAGAAACAGTAGCGAATCAGTTTTAATTGTCATATTTTAATTCAGCACATCAAAATATATAATCAATAGCACATTTTATCTCTGAAGCAGACGACTTCTCAAAAATTGTAGACCAGTGTTACAGAAGGCTGTTGATATATTGCTGTCTCCATGGAACTGGCTACAAGGGAGGCGCAATACATCGGTGCATCCCCAAGGGTGCAAAAAGTGTCACAAGAACCGACCCACAAAACTGTGCAGAGTCAAGAATGTTACTGCTGTGGTAAGCCGGGTCACCAGGCATCAGAATGCTGGTGTAAGGACCTGGTGTGTTGACACTGTGGCAAAAAGGGACACATTGAGTGTGCCTGTAAACAAAAGAAAAAAAAGAGGCCTGTGGTCTGGCTGACAAAGAGAGGAACCTTGCATACCCTAGAGCAGACCCAGGATGATCAAGGTGACACCTCATCGCAAGAGGAAGTGCCACTGCATGTTTTGTCTTTGGCAGTGGGCTCACATGAATACTGGGTAACCCCGTTGTTGGATGGCAAACCTATACGCATGGAACTGGACACCGGTGCAGCCGTCTCGCTGGTCTCCGAGACTGTGTATAAAGAAAAGCTACAGCATCTTCCGCTTAAGGCAACAAAAACTGTTCTGAAGACGTATATGGGAGAAGCTGTGCCCATGTTGGGCACTATTGATGTTAAGGTGGAGCTCAATGGACAGGCTGTTAAATTGCCACTGTTTGTGGTGAGAGGTAACTACCCAGCCTTAATGGGTAGGTCTTGGCTTGGGAAGATTCAACTGAACTGGGCAGAAGTGCACCGGATGACTAAAGAAGAAACCAGTCTAACCCCTATACTAAGGAAACATGCTGCTGTTTTTGGAGATGATTTGTGAAGTATGAAGGGAATCACTGTGACATTGAACATTAAACCTGACAGTCCACCAAAATATCTGAAAGCCCGAACTGTGCCATATGCCATCAGGCCAAAAGTTGAAGCAGACCTGGAGCGCCTGGTCACCAATGGAGTCCTAATACCAGTTACCCATAGCTCATGGGCCACTCCTATTGTTCCAATAGTGAAGAAAGATGGATCTCTCCAGATTTGCGGTGATTTTAAAGTCACTGTCAACCCAGTGTTGTGTGCAGAGCAATACCCGCATCGATGACCTCTTCGCAGGCCTGGCTGGGGGACAAAAGTTCAGAAAGATTGATCTGAGTCAAGCATATTTACAGATGCACGTCGATGAAAAGTCCCAAGAGCTGTTGACTATTGTGACTCATAAGGGGCTTTATCGATACTGTCGCCTACCCTTCGGAATAACGTCTGCTCCCACCCTGTTCCAGAGGGCTATGGACCAGATCTTGTGTGGCTTGTCAGGAGTTCAGTGCTATATGGATGATATCCTGGTCACTGGAAGAAATGAAGAGGATCACAACGAATTTAGAGGCTATCCTACAAAGACTGGAAGAGTATGGCCTACGAGTTCGCAAAGACAAGTGTGAATTCTTCAAGCCCTCTATTGAATATTTGGGACATCATTGATTCTGCAGGTCTTCATAAGGCCCCTGCAAAAGTTAAAGCTATTGTGAAGGCTCCCCCACCTCGAAATGTAAGCCAGCTGCGCTCGTTTCTAGGACTACTGAACTATTATGGAAAGTTCATCTCAGTTAGCCACACTGCTAAAACCACTTCATGAGCTCCTTGGGCAGAACAAGGCCTGGAAGTGGACTGAAGCCTGTGATGTTGCATTTAACAAAGCTAAGGATGCATTGCTAAATTCTGAAGTTCTAACGCACTTTGATCCATCCTTACCCCTACAATTGGCCTGTGATGCCTCCCCTTATGGAGTGGGAGCAGTTGTGTCACACATTATGCCTTCGGGAGAAGAGAGACCTATTGCTTTTGCTTCACGCACTCTAAGCAAAGCAGAAACTAACTACGCCCAAATCAAACGTGAGGCATTAGTAATTGTTTTTGGAATTCGGAAGTTTCATCAGTACCTGTTTGGGCGAAAGTTTACTCTTCTCACAGACCATCGACCTCTGACGTCAATTTTTGGACCCTACACAGGCATTCCCCATTAGCTGCTAGTCGTATGCAACGTTGGGCATTGTTACTTTCAGCACACACATGAAATCAAATATCGGAAATCCACTCTGCACGGCAATGCAGATGGCCTCTCAAGGTTGCCTTTGCCGGTCAAACATCAAGATAGTGCCCAAAAGGAAATCATCTACTTTGAACAGGTAGAGAATACACCCATCACTGCTACTCAGATAAAGAAGGCAACTCGCGTTGACCCAGTATTGTCCCAAGTTATGGACCTGGTGATGCATGGAAAATCTCGACAAACCTCTCCGGTCTCACCCGACCTTGTTACCTACATGTCCAGGAGGATGGAGTTATCGGTCCAATCTGGTTGTTTGTTGTGGGGGAGACATGTCATTATTCCACCACCACTGAGATCACAGATGTTAGAACAGCTACATTCCGGTCACTGTGGAATAGTGCGCATGAAGGAAATTGCACGAAGCTATTTTTGGTGGCCTGGATTGGACAGTGCTATTGAAGAGAAGGCAAAAGCTTGTATGTCATGTCAGGGTGTGAGGAATGCACCCCAGTGAGCACCCCTACACCCATGGGACTGGCCTGAAAACCCGTGGCAACGTATTCACATTGACTTCGCTGGCCCCCTTGAAGGAAGCATGTTCTTGGTGGCAGTAGATGCCCATTCTAAATGGCCAGAAGTCTCTATAATGCAGTCCACTACTGCAGAGAGTACTATCCAAAAAGTAGGAGGACTCTTTAGTCGTTTTGGTCTGCCAGAACAACTTGTGAGCGACAACAGACCGCAGTTCGTCTCTCAGGAGTTTCAAAATTTTATGAGGGCAAATGGGATACACCACATCACGTCAGCACCGTATCATCCATCCACCAACGGATTAGCTGAAAGATTTGTGCAGACAATGAAACACGCTTTGAAATCAGCAAGGGGACAACACTCCATTCAAAAGAGTCTGGATACCTTCTTACTTTCCTACAGAAACACACCTCATGCTGCGACCTAGGCATCCCCGGCCTTTCTAATGATGGGATGACAGCTGCGCACTTGCTTTGATCTGCTGAAACCTTCTGAACCCCGACAAATTGTGCAACATCAGCAGCAATATCAAGTCATCAGATGGGCACCCAGAGCAAAAGACCGAACCTTTAGCCCGGGACAGCCAGTTTTGGCTCGGAATTATACTTCCAGAGCTAAATGGGTCCCTGCCACAATCATCACTCAAACAGGACCTGTTTCCTACACAGTCCGGACTGCAGAGCATCTTACCTGGCTGGTGACATGTAGATCAGCTGTTGCCAGGTCATGCCAGTCCTCAGGACACATCTGCAGTTGAGTGGTCTGACTTCACCTCTTCTGGTGAGACACCAAATCACCTGTTCCTGACTGTTCTCCTCCATTACTGCCGGCGGCTGAGATACCTCTTTGCCCAGCACGAGCTGATACCACCTCCTCACCTGTTCGTGCTGCGGACCCTGAGCCCATGGTACTTTCGGGTGCAACACTACCAGAAGTTCGCCATAATCCACCTAGAGACAGAAGGCCTCCTCATTGGCTGGATCTTTAGCTAGGGCGAACCCATGGTTATGGGGCAAAATAATCCCCAGGGTTTAGCCGGGAATGGAGGCAGTCTACCCTCCTTCTCTAGTCTAGTGTGTTTTTATTTAGGGGAGGTACGTATTAGGGGGGGAGGAATATTTTGTGTATTTGGTTGTCATGGTTTTTGTTCCTATGGCAACTGAGTTAGATTATTAGGGGATAGCCCAGCCAGCTTCGGCCGGTTGGGTGAGTCTGTGTCTGTAAATGAAATGGTAGTTTTGTTAGCTGTCTGCTCTCTAGCCTCAAGTGATTTCTTCCTAAACCGGCTGCCCCCAAGGATATAACAGTTGGCAACCCTAAGCCTAAATACTTTTAGGAATCTGGGCCCAGATGCTTCCCTCACATAAGGCTCAAACAGCATTTTACCAGGCACCGTGCACGGGACTTAGACGTTCTTACACCACATTCATCACTGTAACATCAGGGTGCCTTCTAGTCACGCATTAAACAACCTAACAGCTACTACCTGTAGTTTGTTCCTGAGCTTTGAAATTCAAGTCCTCTGCTCCCCAGAGCCAGGTAAATATTATCTGCATTGTACAGGTGAGGAAACAAGTGCACTGCCTTATGCAATATAGGGAGTACAGGCGATACGAGAGACTGAATTCACTGCTACATAACTATTAAAGTTAGTAGAATGGCACCTGCTTATGGCAGCTGTACAGGTATATAATTCTTCTAAGGCCCTAGCAAGAGCAAAGAACAAAACTAGCCAAAGCTCTACTAAATACAGCACAAGAAATCTTTACCTTCTTTGTTTCCTAATCATACAAAGTAGATGTTTAATCAGAACAGAAGGTACCACTGAACATAAGAACGGCCATACTGGATCAGACCAGTTGTCCAGTAGCCTGTCTTGACTGCAGCTGTTTGCCAGATACTTCAGAGGGAATGAACAGAACAGGGTAACTTTCTAGTGATCCATCCCCCCATCATCCAGTCCCAGCTTCTGCCAATTGGTTTGACACCATGAGGTTGCATTCCTGACCATCTTGGCTAATAGATTTTGATGGACCTATCCCCACTGAACTTGCCCAGATCTATTCTGAACCCATTTATATACTTCAAGAAAGGAATTAGATGAGTTTCACAGAGGATAGGTCCATTAATTGAGATCGTCTAGTAGTCCAGCCTCCCGCATAACAGGCCCTAAGACTTCCCTGAGCTAACCCCTGTTTGAACAGGAGTATTTTTTACAAAAACATCCAATTGTGATTTAAAAATGTTCCCGGGGGGAGTCCATCCTGAGCCTGGGCACGGTGTTTCCAAAGGTTAATTACCCTCTCCTGATCTGTTAAACATTTACACCTTATTTCCAGTCTGACTTTGTCTAGTTTCAGCTTCATAGAAACTTAGAAATGTGGGGCTGGAAGGGACATTGAGAAGTCAAAGTCCAGCCTCCCAGTGCTGAGGCAGTACCAAATAAACCTAGACTAATCCTGACAGGTGTTTGTCCAACCAGTTCTTAAAACATCCAACAGGGATCCCCATTTCTCTACCGGAAGCCATTGGAGATTAATTACCCTCATTGTTAGAATTTTTTTCCCTAATATCTAACCTATATCTTCCTTGCTGCAGATTAAGCCCATTACTTGTGGTCCTACCTCCAGTGGACATGGAGAACAATTGATCCCTGTCCTCTGTAGAACAGCCCTGAACATATTTGAAGACTTATCAGGTCCCCCCCCTCAGTCATCTTTCCTCCAGATGAAGTCCCCCCCCCCTTTTTTAACCCTTTCTTCATAGTTCAAGTTTTCTAAACCTTTTATCATTTTTGTCGCTCTCCTCTGGACTCTCTCCAATTTGTCCACATCTTTCTTAAAGTGTGCTGCTCAGAATTAGACAAAGTGCTCCAGCTGAGGCCTCATCAGTGCTGAGCAGAGTGGAACAATTAACTCCCATGTCTTACATACAACACTCCTCTTACTATGCCCCAGGATGTTGATGTGTATTCTGGTTGTGATCCATTACAACCCCCATCTCCTTTTCAGCAGTGCTACCGCCTAGCCAGTTATTCCCCATTGTGTAGTTGCACATTGGATTTTCCTTCCTAAGTGAAGTGCTTAGCACTTTTCTTTATTGAATTTCATCTGGTTGATTTCCGATCAAATCTCCAATTTGTCAAGCTAATTTTTAATTCTGATCTTACCCTCCAAAGTGCTTGCAGCACTTCTCAGCTTGGCATCACTGCAAATATTATAAGCCCACAGAGTTTTGTTTCAGAAGATGGAGTGTATCTAACCTTTACACTTGAGAAGTATCACTTGGATATAAAAGCACCAAAGGACTCCCTGCAAAGGAGTGTTTAGTCACCACGAGGACCTGCAGGAAATGAGACCCATGGTCTGAGGTGTACCTGCCTTTTATCTTCACTGCATTCTGACCCCATCCTACATGTTAGCCCCACCTCTGCTGCTTCCCAGAGCTCTCCCTGCACCTAGGTCTCTTTTCTGAGCCTTTCCTGCAACTCCTGTGCCAGAGCTCAATAAGGAGCATTTAGTACTTAGAGACTAGTATCAGAGGGGTAGCCATGTTAGTCTGGATCTGTAAAATGCGACAAAGAGTCCTGTGGCACCTTATAGGACTAACAGACGGATTGGAGCATAAGCTTTTGTGACAAAGTGAGTATTCACTCATGAAAGCTTATGCTGCAATACGTCTGTTAGTCTATAAAGTGCCACAGGACTCTTTCATTCATTGGATTCATGACGATACCTGCTGAGTAAGACAAATGTATCAATCATTGATCAGATAGGTTTCCACAACTGGATTTCAGTTTGTAATTGCATCCATAAGTAAAAGAGTCAAGAGCATCAAACACACCCTTCCCGAAGCTTCGCTCCACAGCTAACTTTGCTCTCAAATACACAAGCTCTCCAGCAAAAGCAAACATGAAGCTCAGGTGTTGAACACCCCCATTTCCCACATTAAAATCAATAGACGCAGGTGCTTGGCACCTGTCAGGATTGGGCTGTTCATTAAATACAGAAGCTATATAATTTCTCAGGAGCCCCACACACCTCCATGGCCAAGATCAACATGAAGTGCTCATTTAGGTAACAGAGAAACTACATTTATAAAGTTTGCAGACGATACCAAGCTGGGAGGGGTTGCAAATGCTTTGGAGGACAGGATTAGAATTCAAAATGGTCTTGATAAACTGGAGAAATGGTCTGAAGTAGGTAGGGTGCATTTGTCCATACTGAATTTCAAAGTACTATACTTACGAAGGAACAATCAATTGCAGATATAAAATGGGAAATGACTGCCTAGGAAGGGAATACTGCAGAAAAAGATCTGAGGGCTATAGTGGATTTATCAGCTATATATGAAACAATGTAACACTGTTGCAAAAAAAAAGGAAGACATCATTCTAGGATGTATTAGCGATAGTGTTGTAAACAAGACATAAGAAGTAATTCTTCCGCTCTACTCGGCCCTGATAAGACCTCAGCTTGAGTACTGTGTCTAGTTCTGGGCACCACACTTTGGGAAAGATGTGAAAAAATGGAAAAAGTCCAGAGACAAGCAACAAAAAATGATTAAAGGTCTAGAAAAAACCTATGAGGAAAGACTGAAAATATTTGGTTTTGTCTAGTCTGGCAAAGAGAAAATTGAAGGGGGAATGTGATAAGTCTTTTCATAAAAAGGCTGTTATAAAGAGATGGGCGATAAATTGTTCTCCTTAATCACTGAGGACAAAACAAGAAGTAATGGTCTTAAACTAGTGCAGGGGAGACTTAGATTAGACATTAGGAATAAAAACCTTCCTAACTGTAAGGGAAGTTAAGCACCAGAACAAGTTACCTAGGGAGGTTGTGGAATCTCCATCATTGGAGGTTTTTTAAGAACCAGTTAAACACCTGTCAGGAATGGTCTAAATAATACTTAATCCTGCCTCAGTACAGAGGACTGGACTAGATGACCTATCGAGGTCCCTTCCAAGACCTGCATTTCCACAAAATCTGTTTGGCTCTGCTGTCAGTAGACTAGGCTATATGGACGCAGGGGTAAGTTAACTGCATGGGAATTATGAAGAGGTCCCAAGAGAAGTCTTTAAGAGGAGTTTTTTAATATAGCAGCACTGCTTCTAGGTGTAGGCTAACTATTTTCAATTGATAACATTACTTCTCAATAAGAACGACTATACTGCGTCAGACCAAAAGGTCCATCTAGCCCTGTCTTCCGACAGTGGCCAATGCCAGGTTGCCCCAGAGAGAATGAACAGAACAGGGAATCATCAAGTGATCCATCCCCTGTCACCCATTCCCAGCTTCTGGCAAAGAGAGGCTAGACACCCCATCTCTGCCCATCCTGCCTAATAGCCATTGATGGGACCTATCCTCCATAAATGTAATCTAGTTTCTTTTTTTGAGCCCTGTTATAGTCTTGGCCTTCACAACATCCTCTGGCAAAGAGTTCCACAGGTTGACTGGAGAGTTGTGTGAAGAAATATTTCCTTTTGTTTTTAAACCTGCTGCCTATTAATTTCATTCGGTGACCCTAGTTCTTGTGTTATGAGAAGTAAATAACACTTCCTTATTTACTTTTTCCACACCAGTCATTTTATAGATTTTAATCATATCCCTCCTTAGTCATCTCTTTTCCAAGCCGCAAAGTCCCAGTCTTATTAATCTCATACAGAAGCCGTTCTATACCCCTAACCATTTTTATTGTCCTTTTCTGAACCTTTTCCAATTCCAATATATCTTTTTTGAGATGGGGTGACCACATCCTGCACACCGTATTCAAGATGTGGGTGTACCCTGGATTTATACAGAGGCAATATAATCTTTTCTGTCTTTATTATCTATCCTTTTCTTAATGATTCCCAACATTGTTCGTTTTTTTTTTGTTTTTTTTTTTTGACTGCCGCTGCACATTGAGTGGATGTTTTCAGAGAACTATCCACAATGACTCCAAGATCTTTCTTGAGTGGTAACAGCTAATTTAGACCCCATCATTTTATATGTACTGTTGGGATTATGTTTTCCAATGGTGACATGTAACCCAGTCAATATGGGGATAGTTGAAATCCCCATTATTGAACTTTTTATTTTAATAGCTTCTCTAATCTCCCTAAGCATTTCAATCACTATCGCCATCCTGGTCAGGTGGTCGGTAGTATATCCCTACTGCTATATTCTTGTTATTCAAGCATGGAATTACTATCCATAGAGATTCTATGGTACAGTTTGGTGACTGAAAGCAATATCAGAGTGTGAATACAGACACTAAGAGTCAGCCCCCTGATACCTGAGTCTATGCTCCTCCTGTCACACACAGTCCAATTAGAGTCATACTCGGAGTGTAATGCCAGAAGGTATCATTGGTCTAGGTTATCTAGTCTGATCTCCAGTACCTCATAGGCCAGCAACACCACTCAGCATCTACACACTAACCACAACCACCGAAACTAGACCAAAGCCCACAGGAGACTAGACTTAGTGCCACAGGCAAAGACTAAAAGGGACCGAGGTACACCAGTGCCCAAGGTCCTTGCAATGGCAGGGCAATGATTAAATGAGATATACCCAGATATTGCTGGCAAGTGACCCGCACCCACATGCTGCACGGGAAGGTGAAAAACACCAAAGTCACTGCCAGTTGGACCAGGGGTACTTCTTTCCCAACTTCATACGTGGTGATCAGTTAGACCTGAGCATGTGAGCAAGAACCAGTCAGCTGTGCACTCAGGGGAGAGAGTGCTCACTGCCACCTCAGCCTGGCCCTCACTGCCCAACGTTCCATCTCCAGCTGTGGCCATCTCTGATGCTTCAGAGGAAGGAGATAAGGGGAGGTGTGACTCCTGCAGGGTGGCAGGCAAATTCAAAGGACAGTTTCATGTTAAAGATTATTTGATTTTTTTAAAAACATGATTAAAGTAGCTAGTGTGAATAAAGGCAGCTACTTTTTTAAAGTTACTTAACAAGCCAGCAACACTGCTGAAACTCAGAGCTGTTTTTAGCAGGTCTAAATAAATGAAACCCTAAAATCTCTTTACTATTTCATGGCCAAGGCTCAGCACAATGAAATTTAACGTTATAAGTATGGAAGATACAAATTACGAGCCTTACATTAGGTTACAATGTTTGTACACTCAGTTTAAGACTAAGGGAAACAATGAGGGTCCTAACCCCTGCTTGGGTGAAGTGGAAGCATAAAATACAGCCAAGTACGATATATTTGTGGCTATTCACTCTGGGCTATTTTATAGGATCCCTTGTCATACCAGCTTGTCAATGACATTGGGGATGAAAGTTGCCTTTCCCCTATTTTGCAGTTTTGTAAGCAATATGCACAAGAGACTCCTGGGATGTTGGCTACCACCTTCTCATCCCCTGTGCAACTGGCACACGTTGCAAGGAAAGTCACCCCACACCATCTGCACTCAAAATCTTGACCTTTTATTAGTTACAGTTCCAGAAAGGATAAACGTTAGCTCTTAGATATTGTTGAAAGCCGCTATGTCGACACTCTGCACCTGAAATAGAAAAGAAATGCTGTTAAAGATCAGAAAACACATTCCAGAGATTTAAGATGTACAGAAAGCACATTTACCGGGGTGGTTTCTTGACAGAAGAAATTTGCTCTAACCACCCCCAAGTTTATAAAGCACAATCCTTTATTAAAAGACCATTTTTTAATCAGTCAAAAATTAGTCTTGTGAATGGTTGTATTTTAGGATTGGGAGCTATATAACTATTAATGGCATTCAGGATCAGAACCCCATTGTGCTGGGGATTGGACAAATGGCAAGAAAAAGTTCCCACCCCAGAGAGCTTACAAATTAAAACAGGTTTCAGACTCACCCTATAGAAAGGGGATAAGTTCCATTCTTAATTATGGTCTGTGGGCCAGGATATAGTTTTTAGGACTGCATACTCTCCTGAATCCACAGCAACCTCCCCTAATGTGAAAGGTTAGTTTGCACAGATCAAAAGGTAGGAGATAGTTAATTTACTACATAAAGGCTATGTTAATATTTGTCAATGCGCCGTGTCATCTTCAGGACCACTCAGTGGGAAAAAAAAAACTAGCCTTCAGGATTGCCACTATTTCTGCTCTTTGTTTCTCTCCTTGTCCTTATCCTTGTGGGTCTCCTCTCTTCCCCACACAATAAGTCCCAATTCCACCTCTGCTGTAGACTTCATTCCACCTCACATCCATGTCCCATCCCAGCTGCTAAAACAATCAGTAACAAAAATAGTGAATTGCTGTCCCTGAAGCATCAACACACTAAGCACCAGGAACTAGGCACCCCAATGAGTACAAGGGCAAGGGAGGTTCACACCCTCTAAGCCTATTGCTCTCAGGCTGTCTGCAGGCTCTGGAACAGCATCCTTATACTCTTCATGTTTTTCAGGGTTATCTTCACAAACATGGGGACTATAAAACTCAAGTCCCATCCCACCCTTGAAAGTTTAGATGATGCAGAACCTGAATATATTGTAGGCTGCAAACACATGAAGTGGATCAAAATCTGGGGTGTGGGTTTAAGGGCCCAGGTGTTTGAAAGCACCGCAAGGCACTAGAGGAGGACTTACGTAGTCTTCAAACTTAGTGATCTCCTCCTCCAGTATGTCTGTTCCAACCTTGTCATCCTCCACTACGCACTGGATCTGGAGATTCTTAATACCATAACCCACTGGAACCAACTTGGAGGCTCCCCAAACCAGGCCCTCCATCTGAATGGACCGGACGCACTCCTCCATCTTTGCCATGTCAGTTTCATCGTCCCACTAACAAAGCACAAAAAGGGAACTTAGAAGGTTTACCTACATTAGCTGTGGGACTGTCCATCAGGGCTGTGGACTTTGCAATCCTCATCAATGGACAGCTGAACTGGATCAACGTGGTACATATTCCAATTCCATACATACGTCAGCAACAAGGGGTTTAACACACTACCCCGTAGGGCTGCGATAAGGAAAGCAGCGAGGAGACGCGAGATAGAACTCTTCCATGCTCAACAGAGAACAAGACTGAAAAAATCATGAATTCTACTTGTACCTGCCAATTTGCTAGGCAGTGCTCTAGTCAGTGATGAGCCAGTATTCAGCTCTTTCCACCCAGTTCTACCATCGGTCTCTGTTAACGAGTCCTTTCTTTGATGAAAGGAGCCTTTCCCAGAGGAATCATCTCTCAAGTTTGACTCTACATGAAGCGAGACCAAGTTACTGCAGATAGTCTGGATTCTGCTTACCTAGGGGGAAGTGTTCTTGGAATGATGCGTAACTTCTTCCATCGCAGGGTCTCAGTTTCAAGAACTAACTCTAAGCCCTTGATAGTTGGTAAAACTACTACTTAGCACTTATCTAGTTAGCCGGAAGTGTTGGGTAATCCTATACACTTTTGTTTCATTGTCATCTTGAGAGAGTTTGTGCTTTACTGATCACTAATCTGTGCTCGTATTTCAGGCTTTTATTCTCTATATGTGCGCTCTAACAGGTGCAAGTTTTTTCAAGGGCTTTTCCACACAGACACGTCATGCATGGCAAGCCAGGGTGTGAACATACAAACACTCTACCCTGTCACACACTAAGACTGAAACAGCAGTATGTCCAAGCGCTCTATGGAACTTTTAGTGCGTGGTAGCCGGGCCCACCTGCCCAGATTGCGCACAGCAGGCTAGAGAGCTACAGATTTACACCCCCATCTTCCTACTCTCCAACTGACCACGGTAAATAAGCCCCAAGAGAAGAAAGATCTTCCAGACCAGGGGTGATCAAACTGCAGCCCACAGAACAACTGCAACTGCCATCTTTAATATGGAGCAGAACTGCTCACAGATCCCATCATGCAATGCTCAATGCCGATCCAAACAACTGCATGCTGACAGGTTCTGTAATTTGTGCACCAGATCATCTACACAGGGCAGCTGCAGTCTGCAAGTTAGATGTAAATAGGGTGACAAGATGTCCTGATTTTATAGGGACAGTCCCGATTTTTGTGCCTTTTTCTTATAAAGGCTTATATTACCCCCCACCCCCGTCCCGATTTTTCACACTTACTGTCTGGTCACCCTAGATGTAACCCCACACACTCCTGCAATGTTACAATCATAATCTCAGGACAGACACCCCACTTTACAGCCAAAACAGTTGTTGTGTAAGGAATAACTTAAGCTGCTTACAGGCTTGACATCCAGAAGGATGGAAGACTTGGCAATGAGGGCCAGGCTTTTTAGACTTCTTCTCCGCATACTGGCGTAGTCGCTCTTCCCGAACTTTGGCAGCCTCCTGGTCTTCCTCTTCGTCCCCACTGCCAAATAGGTCAATTGTCGTCATCCTCATCTTCGTCGTCAGCCTCGGATGGTCCTACTTTCTTTGCAGGTGGAGCAGAAGGGAGTTCCACTTTCTTTGGGGGAGCAGAAGGTGATTCCACCTTCTTCATTGGGGTGACATGCTTCATGGAAACAATGGGCAAAAGAGGGAGAAAATAAATCCAAGTGTAAAACAAAGCAGCAAACTCCACCCCCTATCACAGTTATGACTTGACTTGCCAAAACAAGGCTATGCCACCATCCAAAGGCATGAGCTCAAAGTCATGCAGCCAGGAGCTTGGTGCTTATATTCAAGGCACTCAATGGACTGGGCCCAGCATAGCAAAAAGAGCCTAAGTGCCAGGCACATGTCTGCAGGTTGCCTTCTCTAAGCGGCATAGTAACATTGTACACTTAAAAATAACCCCCAAAAGAAATTGCTCCAGCGTACAAACAATTCTTCTGTGGGCAAGGGAGGGAAGAGAGAGTGAACCACATTACGTAGGTTAATCTCACTGCTCGGTGCCCTACTGGAAGGCACTTTAAGGGTATGTCTGTGCAGCCAAGAAAAACCTGTGGCTGGCCTGTGCAGCCAACTCGGGCTCACAGGGCTCAGGCTGCAGGGCTGTTTCACAGCAATGAAACAGCTCCATGAACCAGAGTCATCTGTCACAGTCCAGCCGAGGGTTTTTCTTGGCTGTGTAGGACGTACCCTCAGATACTGATGAAAGTACTATAAGAGTATTTATAGAATACAATACACAGGGGCAAAAGTTAGTTCCATTAAAGGTCTCCAATGCATCCTCCAAACTGGAGCAAGATGCAACGGGTAGAGGATACTCAGTTCCCAGAGATATTACTTTTTCCTACTCGAGGCAAAGATTCTCACAAGGCTTCTGAGAACCAACAGGTCCCCAAGTCTGTCCATCTGTATAGGTCTCTCCTTGCTATATACCCAATAGGTACCAAGAAGCTTAGTTTACTTAGTGTGCTCTCATTTATACACAAGTGTAAATTACTGGCTTAGCATCACAGATTTTGGTGGACTTCTACAGATCTGGCCCAGCTGAGGATCTGGCCCATCACATATCCTCTTCACTGGGCCTGAAGCAGGAGAATCCGTGCTCTGCATCTGCACTTGGGCTGAGACGAGGAAGAAAGAGCAGCTCTAGAAGGCTCTGCTGGGGAGCCCTTGGCTAACACTTGTGGAGAGATCTCTTTTCTCTTAGTAGTTGGCATGAAGTATTCTAAACTGACCTGGCACCTTGAGGAGTTGATTACCTGGGTTGGCGGCGTTGCTGAGGGATGGTGATGAGGTGGAGGATTTTTCTAGTGTGTTCAGGCGAGTTTCCAGCTTGCAGATGGCCAGCTGAAGATCTGCAACAACTAGAAAAGGGAGGAAAGAACTCTCTCATTTTACTGGTTCAACGCATGGCAGAAGATGCAGCAATTATTCTTTGGTAAGGTCAGGATGAGTTTGCTTTCACTCTAGGCAGGCTACCAAGCAAACTGCATCTATCCCAACTCAAGAGAAATCCTCACTCCAATGTTAACAAAACCACCAACAAAATACACACAATTCACAGGGCTTCACAACGTTACATTGAGTGGTCAGCAAGATGTGCTGCCACTAGCTGCCAAGTCCAATGTGTTTTCTCGCCAGAGATTTCTCACTTACCACTGTGGAGATTTTGGTTCTCCACCTCCAGTTTAGCTATTCTGGTGACGAGCTCATTTTGGTCACCACCAGGCCCAGCAGAAGAGGTCGTGCTTGCACTCTGCAACAAGGGAAACCAAGATGAAAAACTAGCCTGTTCCACTCAGTTACTCAGACTAAGACAGACATGCTGCCTCTCTAAAGCAGGAAGGCAGAGACAACACTGTGGAAAAAGGAGAAGAGATTTTACAGCGCTAGCTAGAAAAAGAGTCCTTTTGATCGCAAGCGTTTTTTAAAAGCAAATGTTTAAACACCAAAATCACGAACGTGAAATAAAAATTCTGGTGGAGCTGGCACGGTTCAGAAGACCACCACATTTTCTACAGTCCCAAACTGTGGACTACCTTAGATATTTTGCATCTCTAGCATCTTCCAAAACTTCTCTAGTGCACCTCAGAAAATTTACAAACATTACTTACACTAACACCCCTGCTAAGGACGCTAAAGAGCTTCCAATTACAGGACTATAGGAAAACTGAGGTTACAGTATGGGCTGAAGTGACTTGGCTAAGGTCATTCAGTAAATCAGTGGCAAGGGGTAGGAACTAGGAACATATAGAACACAGAACCTAGCAGAAGACTCAAATGAACAGACAAAACCATTTTTTTTCAGAAGCAGGAAGCTGCGTTGTTTTGTTGCTGCCAAAACCCCTATCCAAACCAAACCCCCCCCCCCCCCCAAAATATTTTTTTTTTACCCCCCCCCCTCCTTCCGCCTTATCAACCTTAATACACCCCCCCACAAAATATATTTTTTGGGCCACTGGGACGGATCCCCCCCAGAGGGGCTAAAGGGAGCACTAAAGAAAGACAAGGCCATTTGTGGAGAAGCTAAATTTAATTATTTGCATCGTCTTCGTTGCAGAGGATGTCAGGGAGTTCCCTTACCTGAGACATTCTTTTTAAATAAAATCTGGAAAACGTTTCCCAGATTCCCGTGTCAACAGAGAAAGTTTTGGCACAAACTGATAAATTAAACAGTAACTGGTTCACCAGGATCAGATGGGATTCACCCAAGGGTTTCTGAAGGAATTCAAAATATGAAACTGCAGAACTATTAACTGTGGTATGTAACCTATCGCCCTAAATCTGGCTTCTGTACCAGATGACTGCGTGAACAGCTAACGTTTGATGCCGATTTTTAAAAAAAGGCTACCAGAGATAATCTCTGACAATTGCAGGCCAGTAAGTCTAAACTTCAGTACCCAGGCAAGCTGATTGAAACTATAGTAAAGAACAGAATCATCAGACACATACATGAACAGGATTTGTTGGGGAAAGTCAACATGGTTTTTGTAAAGGGGAAATCCTGCCTCAATCTACTAGAATTCTTTGAGGGGGTCAAATATGTGGAACAAGGATGCATCCATGGATTATAGTGTACTTGGACTATTCAGAAAGCCTTTGACAAGGTCCCTCACCAAAGGCTCTTAAGCAAACTAAGCAATCATAGCATAAAGAGACAATTCTCTCATGAATCACTAACTGGTTAAAAGATAGGAAACAAAGGGTAAGAATACATGGTCAGTTTTCAGAATAGAGAGAAGTAAATAGTGGTGTCCACCAAGGATCTGTACCGGGATTGGTGCTGTTCAACATTCATAACGAATGATGGGTCACCTGATGAGTGCCCTGCTCTGTTCACTCCCTTTGAAGCATCTGGCACTGGCCACCGGAGGAAGACAGGATATTGGCCTAGATGGACCATTGGTCTGACCCAGTATGGCCATTCTTATATTCTCTGCAGTGAATTAGATAGTGGCCCAGGGGGGCTCAGGAGACATGAGAACCATGTGTTCTTCTCTGCATTAGCCCCCCATGGTCTTGCGTCCAGGACACCAGGGATACTCCTGCAGATCTCCCCCCCCCCCCCCCCCCCAAGTTGCACAAACCAGTCTTGTGGCTGCCCTGCCATAGGTTGGCTCCCAAGCTTGGTGGGGGGGTCAGCAAAGGCTCGGACTGCTGTGAAGGGAGCAGGAAGAAGAGAGGAGCAGCGTCTATCTTTCATACAATCCCTTCCGGCTATAAGAGGAGCACACTTTGGAGAACACCAGAGTCAGCCCTCAGCTAAAGATTACTGTTCTGACACAAGGCTTTGGGTTAATGGGCAGATCTTATAATAACCTCCCCCCCCCCCGCGCCCCTGGATTGTGGCTTCCAGGTTGCACAAGATGCCTAAAACTCAAGTCTCATCCAAAGGGCAAACCACTCGCAATAGGCACAGGCTCTGACATATAGGTGCAGATCTGCAATCCAGGGCCTTTAGCTCAGAGGTGGGAGGGCTACCTACTGAGCCCTTAAGACCTATCTACTTTAACTATGAACACTGACAGTCTGCCCATGGCCAGGCTCCTGAGTGTCCAGCATAGCATTGGTGGCAAATGCACTGCAAGAATTCATCAAATCGCCTGGGGCCCATACACTTCAGCATGAAATTTTTGTCCAAACGGGGGCTGTTTCTTCCTCCAGTTTATTCACAAAAAACAGACAACCACTGGTTAGCTGTCCCCCATCCCCAACAGG
>NW_025423171.1:0-67484 GCF_020497125.1 Mauremys mutica
TATGTTAAAGGAGGTTGTGTATTACTTGGAATAGGTCATAATTTTAGTCTTTTAATACCATTTCAAATGTTTCTTGATTCCATGTTAACAATTTTACTATCAATGGCATTCTCAGACCGTAAGTTTATTTATTATGGTATTTCCCCAAGATGACTGAAGGCAAAAAAATCAATAATTATACTGAAGTCTCAACATCATTCCCATCCCTAATAAACCAAATCGATTGCCAGTGGTTACCATAAAAAGAAACGGTTGTTTAAATTTACTGAACATTCTCTTTTGGTCATGTGTTTATGCCACCAACTAGTAACTGATGGTAAATATTTAATTTTTTGATAGAGCAGATTACAGCAAGGGACCTGATGTTCAGTAAAGAGCGAAAGTATCTTTAAAATATTTTTACCACTCAGTTGCTTTTCTGAAGTAGTAATTAAGTTACTCTAACCCATCAATATTTTCTATTCTGAGATCTACATCCTACACTTCCTTTTCCCCCTCTCCTGCACACCCAATAGTGTGTTATAGTTTGTGTTTGAAAATTGATGCCTAAAGCTAACATTTTGAATCCTTAGGAACCCAAATTTTTCTGGACTTTTAAAAATGCTGGTCATATATTTGATAGCCCAACGTTAGGCATCTATTTTGGGTTACCTGGACTGAAGTTTGTAACAGCACATCGAAACGATCAACATAGAATACAATATAAAGTTTTAAGAAATTCAACTTCTTTATGGCAAGTTACAAGTTACTCTTCAAAGGGGAGAAACTGACTGGAATTTATTTTGGGGGCAACTCTTGTCAAAGTCAGCAGGCCATCAGAGCACCGCATTATTAGTGGTCAATCTAGGGAGATATGTTAAGGCCATGTCTTCAAACTGCAGTTTGCACTATGGGAGAGTGAAAAGGACTGCACGCCATATGCTGTACTTCAGCTCCCCTGTGTGGATGCTGTGGGTGTGAACGAAGAGGTTCCGAAATTCACATGAATGTAGTCCTGTTTTAAGAACCCCTGCGTTCACACCCACCAGTATCCACATGGGGCAGCTGCAGCTCAGCACTTGGTGAGCAGTGATATACACTGATAATCCAAACAGCAAGGCATTGTAAACAAGCCCTACATTTGTTAGGGCTTTAATCTCTGACCATCAAGACAGAGTTTTTCAAGTAGCCAGAAGTTCACCAGCAAAGGGCTAGAAAGAGGTCTTTTATTGTTGTATTTGTTAATGAACTGAAATTGAAGTAGTACATGTGCCACACTTTTTGCTTGTGATATGCTAACAATAGTAAAGATGTCAAGTATCAGAGGGGTAGCCGTGTTAGACTGGATCTGTAAAAGCAGCAAAGAGTCCTGTGGCACCTTATAGACTAACATGTTTTGGAGCATGAGCTTTCGTGGGTGAATACCCACTTCGTCGGATGCAGGATGTAGGATCCAAAACAATCTGGTCACAGGGCCGCCCAGAGGGAGGGGCAAAGGGGGCAATTTGCCCCGGGCCCCGGGCTCCACAGGGGCCCCCAAGAGAAGAGCGGAGGCTCCCGCCTCCGCCCCTCTCCTGGAGCCTCAGCGCATCAAGCGCCGAGTCTCCGCCGGGGCCCCTGAGCCCCGACCCGATCCGCGTGGTGAGGGGGCGGGGCTGGGAGCTCCAACGGGGCCTGAGCCCCGCCCCGCTCAGAGCGGCATGGGGAGGAGGCGGGGCAGCTGCCTCCGCTCGGCGTGGAGCTCACAGCCCCGCCCCCTCACCATGCGGCTCTGAGCGGGACGGAGCTCAGGCCCCGCCAGCGACGCGCTCGGTAAGAGGCCGAGGCCGAGGCCGGGGTCGGGGTGAGAAGCGGCGGCCGGGGCCGGGGCCGGGGGGGTGTGAGAAGCGGGACCCGCCGCCGTCGTCGTCGAAGTGCAGCCCGGTCTTCGGCGGCGGGGGGCCCTTCCGTTCCGGGACCCACCGCCGAAGTGCCCCGAAGGCCCGCGGCGGGGACCCCCCCCCCCGCCACCGAATTACCGCCGAAGACCGGGCGGCGGGTCCCGCTTCGGCGGTAATTTGGCGGCAGGGGGGCTCCCGCCGCGGGTCTTCGGGGCACTTCGGCGGCAGGTCCCGGAACGGAAGGGCCCCCCGCCGCCGAAGACCCCGGGCCCCCGGAATCCTCTGGGCGGCCCTGTCTGGTCATACACAGAAACTTATTTACTGCAATAAAGACAGAAACATTTTATAATTGGAGATACACTTGTCTCCTAGAACTGGAAAGGACCTTGAAAGGTCATTGAGTCCAGCACCCTGCCTTCACTAGCAAGACCATATACTGATTTTTGCCCCAGATCCTTAAGTGGCCCCCTCAAGGACTGAACTCACAACCCTGGATTTAACAAGCCAATGCTCAAACCACTGAGCTATCCTCCCCCAACATTACTAACCAATGAAAGCTCTGCACATTTCTACAGCTGAGATGGAAGGTGCAGGTATGAAATTATAAAGATTATTATTACAAGGTAGACCTCAGGGTCAAATAAGGAGCGGGGCTTGGTAATTTATCATCTTCTGTCACTTGTTTCTTTTAGGGACATCAAGTTTAACAAACCAAAAAAAAATCTATATTAAGAGAGAAAATAAACGTCCAAGTGGAGGGATTATCAAATGATCCCCGCTCTCTCCAACACTCTCAGTAGTGTAGTGAGTGATCTGGTTAAGCGCAGTTACCCCATAACATTTTTATCACTGAAGTTCTTTGGCGACATCATGACTTGCATTATTCCAAGTGTGAAAGAAATGGCAACCACCAGTCCCTGTAAAGCTTAAGGGGAGGAATTGAATTTTCAGCTTCAACATCTGAGTATTAGTCACATTTGTTAAAAATAATAAGGGTCCATGAAGAAACATAGGAGGAATCTGAATGGGTAATTAAACCAAGTTAATAAAAAGGTAAGTGGGAATGTGTCTCAGCAAGTAGGGGAAACTGACTGGGTCTCAGGAGTCCTGGGCTCTACTCCCAGCTCGGCCAGTGACCTGCTGCAAGTCCTTAGTTAACTCACTTCACCTCTCCCTAGCTCTGTAAAAGCAACAGTTAACTTGTTGTATACTTACATAGTATGTCCAACATGTAAGGATATCTCAGCTCTTTTTCCAAAGCCGGATGCCTCACAACACAAGTTATGCGTCTTCCTCTGGCAAATTTGGTGGGTATGAGTTTGTACCGAGCGACAACTGTCACGGTTTCATTTGGAAATAAAGTAGAACTGGATTCCACTTCTCCCAAACCTCCTTCCCACTCAATATCTGCACCAGGTTTTCCAGTGGCTGCTGTACAAATGGCTGCTATTTTTTTATTTTCACCATCTATTAAAGAGTTTGGTCCCTTTGTTAGGCTCACAATGGGTTCAACTATTGAAATAAAAAAAAAGTATGTTTTCAGTCAAGGCAGAAAAGTTGCATTAACCTCCCTTCAATTTCTGTATATAAAAGGACAAGTGCAGAGTCCTGCACTTAGGATGAAAGAATCCCATTTGCTGTTACAGACTAGGGACCGAATGGCTAGGAAGCAGTTCTGCAGAAAAGGACCTAGGGGTTACAGTGGATGGGAAGCTGGATATGAGTCAACAGTGTGCCCTTGTTGCCAAGAAGGCTAACGGCATTTTGGGCTGTATAAGTAGGGGCACTGCCAGCAGATCAAGGGACGTGATCATTCTCCTCTATTTGACATTGGTGAGGCCTCATCTGGAGTACTGTGTCCAGTTTTGGGCCCCACACTACAAGAAGGATGTGGAAAAATTGGAAAGAGTCCAGGAGAGGGCAACAAAAATGATTGGGGGGCTGGAGCATATGACTCATGAGGAGAGGCTGAGGGAACTGGGATTGTTTAGTCTGCAGAAGAGAAGAATGAGGGGGGATTTGATAGCTGCTTTCAACAACCTGAAAGGGGGTTCCAAAGAGGATGGATCTAGACTGTTCTCAGTGGTACCAGATGACAGAACAAGGAGTAATGGTCTCAAGTTGCAGTGGGGGAGGTTTAGGTTGGATATTAGGAAAAACATTTTCACTAGGAGGGTGGTGAAGTACTGGAATGGGTTACCTAGGGAGGTGGTGGAATCTCCTTCCTTAGAGGTTTTTAAGGTCAGCCTTGACAAAGCCCTGGCTGGGATGATTTAGTTGGGAATTGGTCCTGCTTTGACCAGGGAGCTGGACTAGATACCTCCTGAGGTCCCTTCCAACCCTGATATTCTATGATTCTATGATTTTATCCCCAATAGCTTACAGTTACTAACTCATTTTCAAGACAGATTTGTTAATCAGCCGGTAAAGTTGATGACACAATGGATATTTAAAAGTAATCAGGACAATTGACAGCTCTGACATCCCTGTGCTGCACATTGTCAGGATGGACTGATTTAAAATCAGTGATAGAAGTCAAATTTTAATCAGCAAGCAAGAAATCTTGTTTTAAATCATTTATTTTAATCTAGGTTTGTATCTGTACTTTATTTCTCCCCCACCCCCAAGGTAAGGTTGATGCTCATTTGTTGGTAACCATTAGAACACGTGAAGTGCAACTAAATACAGCCTTTAGGCTACATTTGGTGGGATTGGTTTTACTAACCAGGAAGAGACACTATATTTTACACATTTACTTAAGCAATTCTGTAGTTTAACTTACATGTACTCAGGTTTCTTATAAATACCATAGAAATGCATGATGCACTTATTTACAACTACACATCTCCAGTGTGGTTAGAACCTAAATCTTCATTGTTGTTTACTTCAAGTGCTATCACCTAACTAGTTTCATAGATACCAGGGTGGGGTTTTTTTTGTTTTTCTTTTGGGTTAGTTTGTTTGTTCAGGTTTTGTTTGTTTGTGGTTAAAGAGAAAGTAGTACTAAAGATTCTTGCTCCACAAGCTGTTAAACAAATCACACCTCGTTATGTCCTTCAGCCTTTCTTTGGTAGTTAATAGTGTGACTTACAGCATTATGCTCTGGCCATACAACATTCTTTTCACTTCTCTTCATTTTTCATATATATATATACAGAGAGAGAGAGAGAGAGCGAGAGAGAGAGGCAAACCCAAGACAAATGGTTACAAAGGGAGGGGTAAAAGCAGCAGAGAGTCTTGTGGCACCTTATAGGCTAACAGACGTTTGGGAGCATGAGCTTTCGTGGGTGAATACCCACTTCATCGGATGCATGAAGGGAGGGGTAGTAATTAGTCCCAGCGGGGTTAAAAGGCCTCTCCCTATCCACTGAGGAGAGAGAACCACGGGGAAATAAGGTTCAGCTGGAAAAGGGGTTACCAGGGAACTAATTAGGTTCAGCTGGCCCCAACTGCTGGAGACCTTTTTAAACCCTCCCTGGCATGGAAGCAGGGGGGAGAGTGAGAGAAGCTGCCAGCAAGTTAGGTGCAGCAAGGCTCTGAACCCTTCCAGCAAGGGAGAGTACACTCTGTCCCCAGAAGGGGAGAAACCCAGCACAAGGGACTGATTGAGGGAGGGATCAGCCAGGCCCTGTGCTACCTGGAAGGACTTTGCTTTGCCAAAGTCTGTGTCTCCAAGGCAAAAAAGGTCTGCTGAGGAGAAGCAAGTACTTTGCCACACCTGGTGTCAGGGGTGGGATGTCATAGTGAGTGAGGCTCTGTGGCAAGCCATCTCAGGGCAAGGTAAATCACAAAAAAAAAATAATGGAGGACGTAGTGAAGGCGTTGATACAGGCCACTGCGGCCCAGCAAGAGGCTACCAGAGTACAGGTGGTGGCCCAGCAAGAGTCAGTACGTGTCCAACAAGAGACAAACCAGTTGCTGATGAACCAGGCAGCCCAAGATCGAGCCACCCTGAATGAAGTAGTGACCCAGTTGAAAGCCCTGACCACACTGACGCACGGGGTCCAGGGGACCCAGCTGCTACGGGCGAGTAACTATTTACAGAAGATGACAACAGACGACGATATAGAGGCATATCTCCTTGCATTCAAGAGGATGGCACTGCGTGAGGCCTGGCCCCAAGACCAGTGGGCAGGCCTCCTGGCTCCATTCCTGTGTGGGGAGGCCCAGAAGGCCTACTTTGACATGACCAGAGAAGCAGCTATGGATTACCCCCAGCTGAAGTCGGAAATCTTGGCGAGGTCAGGCGTGACGCCGGCCATAAGGACCCAGCACTTCCACGAGTGGAAGTACCGGGATGACAAAGCACCAAGGTCCCAGCTGTTTGACTTGATCCACCTCGCCCAGAAGTGGCTCTGCCCCGAGACCCATGGGCCGGAGAAAGTAGTGGAAATCCTGGTATTGGACAGCTACATGAGGGGGTTGCCACTGGACATACGAGGGTGGGTCCACCAAAATGATCCCTCCTCTAATGATGAACTAGTTGCTCTCGTAGAGATACACTTAGCAGCCCAAGAACTTTCTCGGACCACCGGGGAAGGAAGGCGCCAGAATCGGAGACCAGTCTCTGTGCCGAGGCTCCGGTTTGCCCTAGCGCTAGGCCGGACAATGGGAAGAGCAGACGGCAGTCCTGGAGAGACTGGAGGACTGGGGGAGAAAGACTCAGGATAAATCCCAGTAGCCCGAAAAATAGGGGGCTGTCCCGAGTGGGGTACCAATGTTATGCCTGTGGCGAATTGGGGCATATCGCTGCCCAATGCCCAAATCTAGGAAAGCCTATGCAATGTGAACTGGGAGATATAGGGGGACCATGTGATCTAATAAGTCTGGTTGGGGTTGCGATGGTCCCTCAGATACACTAGGCCCATTAAAGTGAATGGTATAGAGACCACAGCATTAATAGACTTGGGAAGTGCAATCACGTTAGTCTCGGGGAAGCTGGTCAGGCCGGGCCAATTATCTCTGGCCAAACGCTCGGGAATATCCTGTGTGCATGGGGATGTCAACTATTATCCAAACATCCCCATAAGAATAGAAGTTCTCAGAAACCCCACTAAGTTGACAGTGGGAGTAGTTCCAAAACTCCCCTACCCTGTCCTTATCAGACGAGACTTCCCGGAGTTTGATGGCCTACTCCCCGGGGACGAAGTAGAAGAAAATAATGACCCTGAGACCCACGGTGTGGCCCAGATAGGTGATCCTCCCCCAGCCGTCCATGAGTTTAGCCAGAATTTGTTCTCCCTGCCGGGGAAGTCCAGGAAGACTCGGAGGGAACGGAGGGCGGATAAAAGGACGGGGATGAGGATCCTGACCCAGTACCAGAAGTCTACACTGGAAGGGGAAAGAAGGGGCTCAACTGACAGTGGGACTGGGTCGGCCATCAACAACCCTATCGTTGGACCTGGTTCCCCAGGGGCTTTTCCCGAGGGGGAGACGGAGGTAGACCCCCCCCCCCGAATTTGGACAAATGGGGACCGCACATGGGAATTTTGGTCAGGATCAGGCCAATGATCCCATATACCACAATATTCATAAAGAAGTAGTCGAGGTAAATGGGGTCCCTGTGGAGGGGCGTTAAGGGCCTAGGGCCATATTACATGATTAAGAAAGATCTGCTATATAGAGTAGTCCAGGTCCAAGAGCAAGTCATAGAACAACTCTTGGTCCCCCGGAAGCATCAGAGGGCCGTAATGGATCTGGCCCACAGTCATCTGTTTGGGGCCCATCTAGGGGTAGATAAGACCCTTGATCAGATTCTACAGAGGTTTTTTTGGCCTGGCATTTATGCGGCAGTCCGGCAATATTGTACCTCCTGTCCGGAATGCCAAATACATGGGCCCCGACCATACTTAAGGGCCCTTCTGGTACCTCTGCCAATTATCGAGGTTCCATTTGAGCGAATAGCTATGGACATAGTAAGGCCATTGGAGAAGTCAGCCCGGGGTCATCAGTACATTCTGGTAGTACTAGATTTTGCCACCCGTTACCCCGAGGCCGTACCCCTACGGAATACCATGTCCAAGACCATAGCCAAAGAATTAGTCCAGATTTTTTCCAAAGTAGGAATACCGAAGGAGATCCTGATGGACCAAGGGACCCCCTTTGTGTCTAAGCTGATGAAGGCCTGTGTACAATGCTCCACATACGGACCCTTAGAACATCGGTCTACCATCCCCAGACCGATGGCCTTGTCAAACATTTTAATAGGACGTTGAAAAACATGTTACGGAAAGTGATTAGTCGTGACGGGAAAGACTGGGACGCCCTGCTGCCTTACATGCTGTTTGCCATATGGGAGGTTCCTCAGGCTTCCACTGGATTCTCCCCCTTCAAGCTGGCATACTGGACCTGGCTAAAGAAGACTGGGAAGAACAGCCGAATCCGGGGAGAAACGTTGTGGAACATGTGCTGCAGATGAAAGACAGAATAGCCCAAGTCGCCCCCCTTGTGCGCGAACACATGGAGAAGGCCCAAGGGGCACAACGGACGTACTACAATCGTCAAGCAATGACCTGGAAGTTCCAGGTAGGGGACCGGGTGATGATGCTCATACCCACAGCAGAGAGCAAGCTCCTGGCCAGGTGGAAGGGGCCATATGAGGTAATAGAAGTTATAGGAGAAGTCGACTATAAGGTCCGACAGCCGAGTCGCCGGAAGCTGGAGCAGATCTACCATATAAATCTGCTGAAACCTTGGCAGGATAGAGAAGCTCCGGTGGTGGTGCTGGGGGCACCATCCCTTAAAAGCAACCAGCCCGACCTGGTGCGAATATCCCCAGAGTTGACTCCGGAACAACGATCAGAAGTGATCAACCTGATCAAACACAAACAGGATGTGTTCTCAGAAAAGCCAGGCAGGACTACTGAGGTTCACCATCACATCTTCACAGAGCCTGGAGTGAAGGTGAACGTCAAGCCATACCGGATCCCGGAGGCCAAGAGAGAAGAGATTAGGGAAGAGGTCAGGAAGATGCTGGCCTTAGGAGTCATCGAAGAATCTCATAGTCAATAGTCCAGTCCCGTGGTTTTAGTGCCTAAGCCGGACGGCAGTATGAGGTTCTGCAATGACTTCCGCAAGCTGAATGAGGTGTCCCGATTTGATGCATCTATCCTGGGTATAGGATGGCATACCCTATACCCAGGACAGATGAGCTGATTGACAGATTGGAAAAGGCACGGTTTATGTCTACCCTCGACCTTACCAAGGGCTATTGGCAGATCCCCCTGGCCAAGGCCGACAAGGAGAAGACAGCCTTTGCAACTCCAGAAGGACTATATCAGTACACTGTTCTCCCCTTTGGGTTGCATGGGGCCCCCGCTACTTTCCAACGGCTAATGGACAAACTGTTATGACCCCATGGAAAGTACATGGCAGCCTATCTTGACGACGTCATCATATATAGCCCCGACTGGGAGATGCGCATGGAGAAGGTAGAAGCGGTCCTGGACACCCTGAGGAAGGCAGGACTGACTGCAAATCCCTCAAAATGTTCGATCGGGTTAGCTGAGGCCAAGCTGAGGCACTCCACTTCAGGTTCATCTTTGACATTTTTGGTAACTGTGCCTGTTCAGCACACGCAGGTGGCTCCAGACCACCTCATGTCCCGTCACAAGAATACGGGAAGCCATGCAGGCAAATAGCCCTCAGTTCCTTTGCTATCACCAAAAGACAGACTGCAAAGTAGAGGGGGAAAAGGGCAAACAGTAGAGCACCTATCAAGACGTCTCTAAGAACTTCAGTTCCTGTAAAATTAAACCACTTTTCCTTTCTCAAGTGGTGTCCTGATGGGTGCTCCACTTCAAGCAACTGCCAACCAGCATCCATAGGAGGGAGCAGCTTTGGAGTCAGATTTAAGACTGCTGACAAAACAGCACTGGCAATGGCAGTATCTGACCTGGAAGCCTGTATCAAGACATATTGTTTGGAAAAAACTGAACTGGTGATCAAGTTACGACCTTGCAAATTTTAGTGACTGGCACACTTTTCAACAGTGCCATAGATGTGGACCGAGATCTAGTTGAGTGGGCAATTACTCTAGAAAGGGACAGAACATTAGTGAGCTTATAACAACTCAGAATATCCCCAGAAATGCATTTTGAAGTCTTTTGGGTGGAAAGTGTATATTCTTCTGATCGAGCCACAAAAGAAACTGTCAGAGTTTCTAAATGGTCTGGCTCTGTCCAGATACAAAGCTAACACCCTTCTGACATTCAGAGTATGGAATGCAGATTCTGCTCTGGACTGGTGTGGCTGGGAAATGGAGTGGGGGACGGAGAATCACACATACAGAGGAAGGTATATGGCCTGGTTTGAGCGGAAATGGAAGAATGGTTTAGGTAGAAGTTTGAGATGAGGCTGTCATGAAACTTTTTCCTTAATACTGTAAAGGGGCTCCAATATTAATGCCCCTAACGATCGGGCCCAGTTGCAGAAGTGATGCTATTTTAATAGGCAAGGGGAATAGAAAACAACTACTGTAGCTAGAGGCACAAATGAAGGTGAACATGAAGCTGTTAAGAACCAAGTTCAAGCCTCATACCAGAATAGATTGGCTTATTGTGGAAATAAATTTATCAGTGCTTTAATGAACTCTGTCAGTGTGGGCTAGGCAAATATTGAACCCCCACCCGCACCCCTCCAGTAAAGGGAAAGTTGTGATTACTACCAGATCTTTGACAGAACTCAAGCTAAGGTCTGACCTTAATTCCAAAAGATTATCAAGAACAGCAAAGAGGGGAATGGATAGGAAAAACTGCCAGTGAAAACACCAGTGATGAAATCTCGACTTTTCAAAGTAGCTAGCTCTGCTCCAGATCTTTCTGCTGTTTAATAGGATCTGTTGTACCTCTGTCGAGTATTCACTATTCCCCAAGAACCATCGAGGAGTCAAGCTCTGGGTGGAAAAGTGCCCAGAACTGTGGGATAACAAATGGGGAACAACTGGAAGGAGAAAGGATAAAGTGAGAAAAATCAATTCTTGTTCTTGCTTGCTTATATATACACCTGCCCCTGGATATTTCCACTGCTTGCATCCGAAGAAGTGGGTATTCACCCACAAAAGCTCATGCTGCAAAACGTCTGTTAGTCTATAAGGTGCCACAGGATTCTTTGCTGCTTCTACAGAACCAGACTAACACGGCTACCCCTCTGATACTTGAAATCAATTAACGTCTCTTGGCCAAGTTGGTGCAATTAGGACAACCCTGGCTTTGTCCTGCTTGATCTTGTTCAGCACCTTCAGGGGCAGTAATGTCGATACATATGCAGAGAGAAGGCCCTTTGTCCAATAGGTGGGAAATGCACCCCTATGACCTGATGATCTCCTCTCCACATCCACCCTATACAGAGCAGAATTTCACACTATTTTCACAGTGGTTGCAAAGAGGTCCACGCTTCCAGGAATCACCAGGTTATGAAAATATGCTTGAGTTGGAGAGTCGCGCTCCCACCTTCAAACCTGGGAGAAGTGCCTGCTCAGGTTGCTGGCTCTGGTGTTTTGTACACCTGGAAGGTAAAAGGGTGAGATGACCTTGTTCTTCATTGTACACCAGTTCCATAACTTCACTGTTTCAGCACAAAGGGATGCTCAGCACAGCATCTTGCCCCTCACTTCATGGCTTATGTAATACCACCAATGCAACATTGTCTGTCATGACCGTGACAGACTGGTTCCCGAGGAAGGGAGTAAGGTGTATTCAGGCATTCCTGACTGCTCTTAATTCCAGGAAGTTGATATGGAGACAAGTGCTGGGCACACCATTTGTGCTGAGCAGTGTCCCCCCTATATGTGCTTCGCACCTCATGAGGAATAATCTGAAGTTATAGTAATGGCAGGAGGTTGGGTGAAGGGACCTCCTGCACATACTCTGGACAGGTCCTTCCACCACCCGAGTCAACCCAATACTCAATGAGGGACAGATACGATCTTGTCTAGACTGCACTTGTTCTGAGCCATCCTTGCAAGCAGACACAATGTAACTTGGCATGCTGCGTCACAAAAGCTACAAGCTGCCATGTATCTTAACCAGACAATTTCTTGACAGTCTGTGGACTTAATTCAAATAAGTGTGGTTTGTTAGTATCAAATCTGTACCTGGTATGGTAAGCTTTGGCTTTTATGGCACGCAGAGAAGATCCTATGAATCCAGTTGCAGTGGGGTCAAAGTGGATTTTTGTTTGTTTGTTTGTTTAGCTCAACTCCTAACCTGTGGAAAAGGGACACAGCTGTTTTTACTATAGAGACAACTTTGCTGTAAGAGTGTCCATTGAACAGACAACCATGAAGGAATGGAAAGACAACTATCCCAGGTCAATGAAGTAGTAGCTACTACTACCAGGGCCTTCAAGAATACCCTCCGAGCAGAAGGAACTGATGGGAAGCACAATACTGCAAGTGATCCTGGTTGACTATTAAACAAAGAAAACATCCCATGGGAGGGGTAAATCATGATGCAAAAATTCTCATCCTCAAGATCAAACCTAAAAACCAATCCCTAGAATACAGCAATGGAAAATACCAGCAAGTGTCACCATCCTGAATTTCTGCATTTGCACAAAGGTGTTTAAGGGCTGGAGATGGAAATAAATTGCTCTCCATCCAGAGGGGTTTTTTTTGGACCAGAATCCCTTCCTTCTGAGCTGGACTCAAACAGCTTCTATAACCCCTACATATGACAGAAATTACTTCTAGTCTCAGCAAACGCGCATGAGATGGGTCCCTGAAAAGGAACGAGGCAGGAGGGTGAGCTGGGGAGATGGAGATTAAATGTTTGGAATAGCCTGAGGTTATAAACTCCAAAACCCATTTCTCGACAACCAAGGCATTAGGCAGAGGGTATGCAAACAGAAATTGAGTTATTGGCTAAATGTAATAATTTTAATCTGCACATTTATATATGTTGTTGATATCGTCGCTGGGGTCTATTGGAACGTTCCAAGACCATCTAGCAAAGTCTCATTTACTCGCAATGCTGTTTGATAGAAGACTGCTATGTGTAGAATGTCTAACAGCTTATGATGGGACTCTTCAGCCTACTCTAAGTAGATCTTGACTTAGGCAATTCATTCAATTAGCTCTTGAAACAGCTTGGCACAGTCTGTCAGAGAAGTTGGGGGAGGCATCACAGCCTCATGTGGTGAAGATAAGGAGATATTAGTTAGCAGAGTGTCCAACCTGTCTGCTTCTGCCCTAAGAAAGACTCTTCCTGTGCTTGAGGCAGAAAAGATGGAACAGAAAAGCATTTCCCTTGGTGATCCTCATGAGAAAGGCAAGGAGCTCCTGAAAACTGTTGGTGACATGGATCCCAGAGAATGCACTTTTCGTTTTATCACTGAAAAGATCAGCTTATTCTAAATGGAAATCCTTGATGGTGTTTTGGACCTCTCTCGGGAACGAGAAGAGTGAAGCCACGAGTCCGGTGGCCAAGGAATGGGTACTTCTGAGGGCACTGTGTGACAAAACATTAAAAATTCTGCACACAGTATTTTAAAATTCTGCAAGTTTTATTTGTCAATAAATAAATGCAGAGGATCCCGCAAAGCAGCGGGGAGCATGGGCCACTGGCTGCATTAAGGTAGGAGATCACCTTGCAGCTCCCCCACCCTCCAGACACTGACTCAGTGGTGAGGCTACACCTGTCCCTGACACAGCACAAGGCCTGGGCTTGCCCCAGAAACACCCTGGGACCCTGCCTATCTCCCCTCTGTGAGGCAGGGGTCTCCAGATGCAGGGGTTGAGAAAGTCCAACACGGTGAGGTTTGCGTATGGAGAGCTAGGGGGTTTTGGGTGTACTGGTGAGGCTTAAAGGGGGTATCTGGGTATGGGAGGTCTGGATGCACAGGGGGTTGGGCGGATGGGGGAGCAGCTCCTTGTAGTGACCTCTCCCCTCACAGTTGAGGAGTGATGGGGGTAGGAAACAGGGGAGGATGCTGAGCTTCCGGCAGCCGGTGGGAGGTTTCTAGGGGTGGATCTCAGACAGTTCCAGACACTCCATGCAGGGGAAGAGAAAGTCCCATCCTCTCCTGTCTCCAGCCTAGCCGGGACTAGCAGCAGATCCCAGCTCAGGGTTGGAGCCACTGTATAGAGTGTCCCCAACCCTGTGGGGATTTACCTCTCCACCGGCTGCTCTGGGTGCCCGAAATGATGTACCTGCGGAGCACGGGAGTGGTTTGTGACTGCTGTTGCAGCTTCTCTTTGCTTCCCTGTCAGAAAGTCATTTTTCTGCGGGGAAGCAAAGAAATCTGCAGGACATGAATTCTGTGCACTTGCACAGAAGGGGGATGCAGTGTCAGCTGGAGGGCCAACTTTGCCACTAATTTTCCTTCATTTACTAAGGCCTAGCGCTGGGCCTTGTCATCTGCAGGGCACTTGTACTTAAGCTCTGCCAGCCTACTGCACATGGTGAAGTTGTACTGCAGGTGCTGACATGCTGTGAATTAGAAGACAGGTGCGTGACTAGGTAATCGGTCCTTCTAGCCAGCATAAAGTACTGTCTCTCAGCTCTTTTCGGGGTGGGGGCACAATGTTGGTGTGCGCCAAACCAGCTGGGCTGGTTCCAGCATGGCCTTGTTTATAGGAAGGGCCACATGCACTCTCTCTGTGGCTGAAGGATGTCCAGGAGACTATGTTGGGGGTTCTGGAATTCCTCCAGTGGAATTTTTAAGTTGGTAGCCACTCTCTGCAAAAGTTCTTGGTACTGTCAGTGGTCATCCGGTAGAGAGAGCAGCAAAAGGATGACCACCTCCTCTGGTGACAAGGAGGCTCCATTTGGAACTGGTGGTACTGATTACCCGTCTTCCTCGTCGTATACCAACAGAGCTGGTTGGCAGGAGCGAAAAGATCCTTGCAATGGCGCTGGATGTCTGTGGTACACAGGTCCCATGGGCTCCAGTAGGGTCAGAATGAGGGGACCATCCATCTGGGAGAGCCCACGGGGAAGCGGTACCAGGCTTCCTGGGAGGCGGGGGGAGGGGAAGAAGAGGAGAATGTCATAGCCAGGCAGATCAGGGTGCTTCAGCTGCATGTCCGGGCTCCTGCAGAGCAGTGGAAATATTGATGGGGCTACATCCTGAGACTTCTGAGTTGGATAATGGTTCTGTCAGAAACGGCAGGACTGTCAGTACCTGGAGAGCTCAGTCCAATGGACGGGAAAGGGGCCTCTCCCACAGCAGGAACAGCAGTTCATCCTCAGGTGTGGGGTCATCCCAAAAAACGGACGGGCCCATGAGGAGTGGACACTGCAGGTACAGCAGGAATATCTCCTCTGGTGTTAAGCAAGTCTCTACATCCCGAGTCCATGGGTGCCCATTGAGATTCCAAAGGGACCTGGGTCAGCACGCTGGTGAGGCAGCACTGATGGAGCATCCAGAGCTATGCTTGTAGACTGATGCTCTAAGTGTGCCAGTACCGAGGTCACCACTGGTACCAACAGATCCTGCTTCTTCTTTGCTTTACCCTCCAGCCGGGGGGGCCTTCAGCCTTGGTTCCACTGGATCCAAGTGCTGCATCTCACCTGACCTAGTACAGGTAGGGGAGGGAACTAATCTCTTTTCAGCAGTCCACTGGGTGCTATTATGCCCATGAGTTTTTCTTATTCTAGTGGTGGGGATTGTCCTTAGGCTTCAGTGCCAGCAGGTCCACACAATGGCTTGTGCTCAGAGGGGCACTACATATCAATGGAGGCAGTCTCCTTGGCCAGGATCTGAGTGCACCAGGGGCCTCATTACCTCTTCTATACGGAACTCGCAGAGACGGGGCTCATAGGCTACTCTAGTTCTGGGTAGGAAGGCCTTACAGATGCTGCACTTCACCGAAATGTGTGCCTCAATTAGGCAGTAGAGGCACTATGAATACTTATCGCTAATGGAAAAATAAATGAGCATGAGACAGTTCTTGAAACCTGGGATCCTTGGCATCCTCCCCGCGTGACAAGGGATTGTGTCCCTTAACCAGGGAGGATGTTTGATACTAAACTACACTATAAAAATGACAAAAAAATATTTACACATGTGCACCCATGTGTGGAATACACATAGGGATCATCACTCGAAGAACCTGTTGCTTTCTGGGTCTGAAAGAGCACATTGCCAAAAAAGTGAACACCTTTGATAATACATCTTTCTCTATCTTCCATATGCTTGCATCTTAACAGCAATACCTTCCATCACAGAAATTAAAGAGATGAAGAAAAGCTACAAGACAACACAACCATGAACAGAATGGCTCAAAGCAGTAAATATATACGAAATGTATATGGAATTTATGGTTCACTGAGATCAAATAGAGGCCACATATATCTTTTTTACAAGACAAAAGCATTCCTTTTATACTTATCACTTATTTTCTAAAATCCCTTACAGTTTTAACAGCTTTTAAGCTTTCGGATCCATTGAATACTACTAGATTTGTGACATCTCTTTTTTCTTAACAGGACTAAACAGCTCAAGTCAAAACTCAATGATTTGGTAAAATCCAGTTCAAGTGAGGCAACTAACATTTCAAGTAGACAAAACACTTTTGAGGCAGAGGTTTCCTCAAGAAAGTATCAAAATTGAAGCTAGGAATCATCTTGCTCAAGATGAAGCCTACAGGAAACCTGAGGAAGAAAAGAAAGCATGGGAGACACTTAAATGGCTAATTCTTGAGAGAGGGGCTTGAGGGGCTTACAGTGCAATTTAACCAACTCACCTAACAAATAATAGCAACAAAGCACTATATGTTAAGGCTTAGACAATAATAGACTATTCTGCAGTCCACACAGACAAGGGGAGGAAGGAACAGAGCTCAGTAATACATCAAGACTTGATCAGACACTGCCTAACTGATGAACGGATGGTAAATATTGATAACTCATTATAACACATGAGGTTAAGAGCAGCAGCTATACAAATTAGCACTTGAGAGAGTCAAGCACTTATCACAGCCTGTTTGGAAACTGAAGTAGGATTCCTGATATAAGACAGGACTTTGGAGAAGATTCCTTTGTCTGACAACACATGGTCATACTTTAACTCCACCAATATTTAAGGACATCTCACTTTACTGTTCAACTCAAAGGTTCCCAAGTTCACACCTCCCAAAAACCTTCCCCTTTGACCACAGGTTAAAGTCAAAATGTAGCATGACCTGTGTCAGGTCTAAACTCAAACTGCATATTGTTCGTCATGTTACTATAGTCCTGGAGACCTTCTACCCACACAACATCTGTTTCATGGGTATTCCACAATGCACCATCTAAGCCACAATCATGCCCTTCTCTGTCCTTACAACAAACAACTGCTTCATATCCAACTATTTTTCAAGGTGCCCCATTCTTCCCCTCACCCCCAGAGCTCTACAGTTGACAAGCAATTCTTTTGTGCCGTATTTAACATGGAATGCTTTACTCATTCAGCCTTTTAAATTAATTCTTTACAGAAGAAAAATAACTGAGGAACTAGAAACGTTGTTTCGAATCCAAGCTGTAGAAAGTAGCAGCGCATATTTCACAGAAGCAGTTCTAGGACTTACTGTGCTAGAGTAACTGGGAGACAAGAACTCAAAAAAATTCATTCTGGAGCTATGTTATAGTCATTGCCAAACCAAACATGTCCCTGTGTATTAAAACTAACATTATTGCTTAAAATGTTTAATAGTGATATATTATTCAGCTATTTTCAGGAATTTTTCCATCATCAAATCTTTTTATTTTGCTTAAGTACAGCTGGTCTTTTTTACAAAAATGCTGTTACTGCCAAAAGCAAAATTACTTACAGAATGGAAACAATGCATCATTTCACCTCAGATTGGTGAGGGTTTGTCTACACTTTTTTCTTCCATGCATAGAATCATAGAATATCAGGGTTGGAAGGGACCTCAGGAGGTATCTAGTCCAATCCCCTACTCAAAACAGGACCAATCCCCAACTAAATCATCCCAGCCAGGGCTTTGTCAAGCATGCATGTATCTCTAGTCATTAGAGTTTTAGCTACAATTACTAATTTGTAAGTAAACTAAACTCGTTTTAACCACTGTTAATGGCATTAATATCAAAGAGAAAACATAAGAATATGGATTAGTAAGATAAGGCCCCAGTTAAGTTTTTACTTCAACCATCTTAAATACCTAATTTTTTGGAAAAAATGAATTACTTCATATTTGCTGGACTACCCTCCCTAATCTTTTAATGAGCCATTACATTTCTTTTTAAAACAGTACGTAGCCATTTACTTATTTCACCATCAACAGCCTTTCTATAGTCATTTAGTATCTCATCAGATCAATACACCTGAAACATCCTGAACAGAGCTCCTTTAAATTACATATTGATTTTTCCATTTAAGTCAACAGCTACATTATTTATTCCAAATTTCAGAACAAGTTTTGTTGTTTTTTGCCTTTAGTTGAATTGTTTCTAAAATTTGAGAAGAAAGCTTCTAAATAAAAATGCTTGCAATTTTTCCCATTCATGTGCAGTTTATTTTAAACATACTAGAATGTGAACGTTTATTTTTAATTAACTGCACTATTTTAGCACATATTTGTCAAACATTTGAAGTAGCTACAATTTCATCTCAGCCTATTGTGACCCAACAAAGAATCTCTTCACTCAGCAAGCACTGTCCAGTATATTAAATCCATCACTCAATGTTTATCTTCTCCTTCTTGCACTTAAGACCCAAGCAACTTTTTAAAAAAGAAATGCACGCACTAGTCTCATCTTTTGGATTATTTGACAGAGTGCCTGGATCTTCTGATTTAAAATATGTAAGTCATCCCCAAATTACTAAGAATGACTTTGAATCAAAAGGCTTGTAGTCCTCTTGTGGATGTGGCTACGTCAACCAAAAACCATCATGAATCAACTAATACTGCATTACAACACCTGCTCTGTGGTGTCTTCTAGGTCAGCCAAGAGGATTGTTAAAGAAAATTTGAGTCAGAAGAATAAGTTGTATACTTCTGTAAGTCACAGCATTAAGAAACTCAATCACTTCCTTACAAAGCTGGAGCCAGCTAACAATATTTGAAACATCTGTCAAACCCCACTACTGAACTTTCAGTACACAGCAGGAAGGTAAACACGGCCAATCATTATGTGGCAAGATATGGTGCTGTAGATTCAGACCCCAGCTTGCCACACACGATGTCTCCATATAGCCAAGTCCTATGAAGTTTGTTTAGCTTTTTGTGGAGGTTTTGGGGGGTAAAATAATCAAATATAAAATTAAGAAGCAAACATACCCAATACAGTTACAGTCGTTGATGACTCAGCATTTCCTAGCGGGAATGTAACTGCTTTGCATACATATTCTCCTGAATCAGAGAAGCTTATATTGTGTAGGGTGATGGTTGCATCAGTAAGTGAGTTGTTCTTAAATGACACTCTTCCTTGGTATTCTCCTTGAGCAGCAAACCCATATTTAGGATGATGAACAGCAATGGTCTGTTTACTTTTACCATGCATCTTCTCCCATGAGATTTGTGTTATTGTTCCACTTATTTCAATTATGCATTTCAGGGTGACATTCTTCCCCCAAACTGCCATTACATGTGGCTCAACAACTGGTTTAGCCAAGACACCTAAAAACAAAGAAATGTTATGATAGTTGAGTTTCAACGTTAGTATCAAATCTAAAGGCACGTATTTACCTTCAGCTGGAATTTTTGCATTTCATTTCAAAAACATAATTAGTTCATTACTCTATTGCATTATACTTCCCTGGAGGCAGGTTTTAGGGACTGGTGCTCAGAAGAGGAAAACCAGCTCCTCCATACTGAACAATGTACTTCAATACCAAACACTTATAAGTAGATTTGGCAGAAATTGATTTTTAAAAAGGTTTAAAGATCAATTTTAATGTTCATATTCATATCCATATTCACTTATGGGCAAACATTTTTCACAAAGCAATCCCTCCATGTCTGACCTCTCAGTCCTCATCCTCAAAGGAAACCTGTATAATATCTTCAAAAGATGAGCCTGGCATTTAAATTCCTAACTGCAGGACACTAAAAAGCAGGGACTTAAATACACTGGTTTAATGGCTTATTATGACAATTTGTAACACACCCTGCTAACCTTCCATTGCTCTGGAACAGCAGAGGTGTTAATTGCATACTTCATTTTAAGCGGTCTCCTACAGCATGTGTGAATCACTTATGCTTAACAACCTATCACATCTTGTATTTAGCTTAGACACTCTGGTTACCTTCCTCAGACTTGAAGAAGAGCTCTATGAAGTTCAAAAGCTTGTCCTGTTCACCAACAGAAGTAGGTCCAATAAAAGATATTACCTCACCTACCTTGTCTCTCTCTGTTTCCTATGTAGGTACTTATAAACTGTGATCAAGTCATCTCTTTGTTAAGGTAAACAGACTGAGCTTCCTGAATCTCTCACAATAAGGCATATTTTCCAATCTGTTTATAACTCTTGTGCCCCTTCACTGAATCCTCTCCAATTGATCAGTTTATCCAATTTGCGTCCTTCTTGAATTGTGGACACCAGAACCGGATGCAATATTCCAGTAGCAGTTGCACCAGTGCCAAATACAGAGGGAACATAACTCCTCTACTCCTACTCGATATTCCTCTCCTTATACATCCAAAGATCATATTAGCCATTTTAGCCACAGCACTGTGTTGTTAGATGCTACTGGTGTGGTGCTCTGCTCTGTTTTTTGTTAATATTACTCAGCTGCATGCGTGTGTTCCCTGTGTGCTGTCCCAGCTTTTCGAAGATAGCTGACACAGCAGACCCAAAGAGAACCCCCAACGACGACAGAGTCTAGTAAGGTACGAAGGCACTTCGGCCAGGTTTATTGCCAAATGAAGCACAATGATAGTTCCCTCTAGATTTTTACTTTACAGGGCATACTACGAGAACGTGCCCCCTGGCAATGGACTCAGCTCAGTCAGTGGCGGGACTTTCCACTGCCCCCTTGGCTGGACAAAGACACCGCCCCAAGGGTGCATTCTTATACACAGGTACAAACAAGTTACACATCACTCCTGACGTATGAGGTGCAACCCCTCTACGTAGTAAGGTGCCGCCTCTCACCTTGTACATGTTGGTTTGAACAAAACAACTCTATCCATTATATTACCCTCTTGGCCCTGTCATTGGGATGGGTCAGCTTGTTCCTTGTTATCTGTGTGGAATGTACAAGTATGTGAATGTTCTGATATCTAGTGTTCGGTACCTTTTAGGTACGTATCTTTTTGCAGCATCAGCCCTTTCCTTGCCAGCTTCTGTGAGCAGGGCCTGCCTCTGGCTCACAGCTTAACTTTGCTTTATGTTAGCAAAGTCTAGACCATTACTTTAGTTTAGGCCTCAGGCCTCATACCAGGCCTCTGATACTAAGGTTTATATTTTAGGGCCTCCTCTTACTACACACTGCACTTGGAGCTAATGTTCATTCGTTATCACTCCTGAGTCTTTTAGAATCACTGCTTCTCAGGATAGACTTTCCCATCTTGTAAGTATGGCCGACAGCCTTTGTTTCTAGATATACGGCTTTACATTTGGCCGTATTAAAAGGCATTTTTTTTGTTTGCAACCAGCTTCCAAAGCAATTCAGATCGCTTTGTATTAGCAACCTGTCCTCTTCATTATTTACCACTCCTCAATTTTTTGTGTCATCTGCAACCTTTATAAGTGCTGAGTTTATGTTTTCTTCCAAGTCATTGATAAAAATGTTAAACAGCATAGGGCCAAGAACCAATCCCTGAGGGAGACTACTTGAAACACGTTGTTGTAATGATTCCCCACTTACAACTAAATTTGGAGATCTATCGGTTAGCCAGCTTTTAATCCATTTAGTGTGTCCCGAGTTTATTTTGTATTGTTCTAGTTTCTTACTCAAAATATTGCCTGGTACCATGTCAAACGCCTTATAGAAGTCTAAGGACATTATATCAACGCTATTATTATCATCAACCAAACTTGCAATTTCATCAAAAATTTCTCATCATATTGTCTCATTGCTTCCTAGTACTCCCATATCTGTCTGTATTCATCAGTCTTATACTTAGATTATAAACTCTTTGGGGGCAGAGACCATCTTTTTTTGTTCTGTGTTTGCACAATGGGGTCCTGGTCCATGACTAGGGCTCCAAAGTGCTATGGTAAGACAAGTAAAGAATAGTATCACTTGCTTTTCTGTGATGACATTTCTTCCCCTTTTTCTAATTCCTCTGCCCTTTTTGGTATATACACACACACAAATCCCCACATTTACTCACTGCCCCCAGATGTCTGTCAAATTCTGTGCAATTGGAAAAGTAAACATCCAAAGGCAGAATGTGGCCCGTGGCAAGTTTCTGGAGAAACACATTAATGAAATTCTAGGAAAGAGAATGATCCTTCCTATAATTTGAAGGAAAGGGTCACACACTTTGCTTTTTGTCTCTGTTATATGGAATATATAGGGTGTAAATAATTCAGTGATAAAAGTACAGGAGTTTCTAAAGGAGAGAACATTTTTGATTATGGAAACACACAAAGATTAATGAAGACTGCTTCTTTTGAATATGTCATTTGAAGTGCTTTGAAATGTAAAGTCATTTGCTTAGCAAATATCTTGTACAACTGTAAAGTAGAAATTCATTATGTCAACAAAATGGATAATTGGGAGGGGGGGCAGTCAGATCTCTTTACCACCTTGGTAAGTGTTTTTATTTTGGGGCTCAGGTTAGAGTAAGTTTCTTGGGCTTCCTTCTCAGTAAAGGGAAAAGTAAAAAGGTAGCACATCTTTGGGAAAACTAGCACATACAAATAAAAAAGCCTACATCAGCCGACATATTTACAGATTTAAAAACGATGTAAGCTTCTCCTCTACAGGAGGCAGGTACAGGCAACGACTGAAAGGGAACTTCTTGCACCAGACTGACAGGTGCAAATATTCCGTTTGAAGAAACAAGCTTCAAAGTGTTACATTTCTGATGCACAAAAGGCCAGGAGTTCTAGCTTTTGGAGTTTTATATTGAAGACAGATATTAAAGCCCAGCTAACCTACCAGAGCGCTTGCCATTCCGCCCCTGGCTACATTCACACCTCCCATCTTTACAGGTTCCATGTTCAGCACAGCGAGGGTGGTAGGCTCTTTGATTGCAGGCTGGTCCAGTCCAACCTTTTTCGCAATGACACGTTCCACCCATGCAAACACCATGAGAGCCACAGTCCACAGAACAGATTTCTGTATTTAAAAGGAGGGATGGGAGAAAAAGAGAGAAAGAATGAGAGGAGAGCACACATTAATTAGCAGCGTTACATTTTAATTCAACATATGAAGGAGAAAAGCAAAATCTTTGAACATTAAATCAAAGGAATTTACTGCTAAAAGCATTTTCAGGTTGGACCCAAGAGAATACGGAATATGAAATCTGATCTCTGCTAATGTTTAATTAGTTACCCAGTAGACTTAGTAATGCCCAAGTGTCCACAAGTCTTCTGTCAGTTAGCTCTGAGTAATTTCCAATTATATTTTTTGCGAGCACGTATTTCTTAAGGGTTACCATTTGTAGCTTAGATTATATGCATTTAAACCCATTAACATTTCCTGCATAGTTTTAGTGACTAAATGTACCATGTACCTTGCAGGTCATTTACATTATAGGCAAAAATCTACAATTGAACAAAAGTTCAATTTAGCAAAGGGGCTTTTCTCCTTGCTCTCAGACTGAGACTAAAATTCAGATTCTGATCTAAATTATAGTAATTCCATATATTAATCTCAATTTATACCAATGTATCTAAGATAAGCGACTGCCCTTAAATGTGCCAAGTTTTGGCCGTGAAGAAAGCCTTACCTGTTAGAACTGTTGGCCCAATCATGCAGTCCTTACTCAGGCAAAAGTTTCATTAACTTAAGTTGGAGTTTTGCCTGAACAAGATCTACAGGACTGGCCCCTCCAAGCACCTAAAACAGATTTTTCAAATGGAAATACACCTCTACCTCAATATAACGCTGTCCTCGGGAGCCAAAAAATCTTACCGTGTTATAGGTGAAACTGCGTTATATTGAACTTGATTTGACCCGCCGGAGCGCACAGCCCTGCCCACCCCGGAGTGCTGCTTTACCGTGTTATATCCGAATTCGTGTTATATCGGGTGGCGTTATAACGGAGTAGAGGTGTCTTTCTGGATGCATCATTAACACAGTTCTAAATATGTAGATGAATATCTCAGTACAGATCTTAAATGCAGAAGGTACATATAACATTTTGTTCTTTTCTTTGAACCACCAGCAAAAAAATGCCTTCAATTAATATCTGAGTGAAGAAACTGTGTGATTTTCAAATATTTATAAAAGGTCATTTGTTCTGAATGTTTCACTCATGATATATGGCCTAATCTTGCTCCCACAACAGTCAATAGAAAGACTTAGCTTCAATGGCAGCTGGATTAGGTTCTTACACATGTGGAAGTAGAGCAAGAGTCAGACTAGCTGTAACCCTAATAACGTGAGATTTGGGGAAGCGAGGATTGTGTGAGGCGAGTGGGAAAGAACTATGTGAGAAGTTGTTGCGACCTTGTGTCGATAATGAGGAATGCAGACTGGCGTCTAAATAGAAGTGAGAAAAATAAGATATCAAGATGGCCTACGTATAAACAAAATGCAGCTGTTGCTTATTATTGTCTGTAACAAAAAGTATAAATGCTGCTGGAATTGTTTACCTGGAGAGAGACCTGCCTAGGAGGGGGAAACCCTGTGTCCTAGCGCACTCCCTCCCTCTATGCAATTGCTTGAAATAATAAAGTATCTGACTTTGCTGCACCCAACCAAAAAGTAAGAACTAAGTTTTTCTCCGACACACAATAATGCAAGATTATGTATTAATTTAAAAGATATTCGAGTTTTACACATAGGGAATGTTTTTAATCCTTACCATTTGAGCAATCTACACCTGTCCAGTTAGGGTCACAAGTGCAGGTACCACTTTCTTGAAGGTATGTCCCATGACCAGAGCACTGGTCTGGACACATTGTCTTCAGTATTTCACAGTTACTACCACACCATCCTGGATTACAGCGGCACTCTCCATGGATACACACACCATGACTGGAACAGGCTGGGTCTAAGCAATCAGCTGGAGAGAAAAAAAATACTCTTTAATATGTTATTATTAACAATTACAATAGCAGCAATTATCATCCAAGGATTTTAAGCACTTTCTGAATTAATTAAAAAACTCGTGTGAGGTAAACAGTACTACACTCATTTAACAACAAACAGTAAATGGAGATATGAGGCGATGAGGCAAATCACAATGTTATGTAATGAGTCAGTGGAAGAACAGAGAGTAGAACTCATGAGTCCTGAGGTGGCCTCTAGCCCACCTGCTTTATAATTATAATAATTGGAGATATACCAATCTCCTAGAACTGGAAGGGACCTTGAAAGGTCATTGAGTCCAGCCCCCTGCCTTTGCTAGCAGGACCAATTTTTGCCCCAGATCCCTAAATGGCCCCCCTCAAGGACTGAACTCACAACCATGGGTTTAGCAGGCTAATGCTCAAACCACTGAATTATCCCTCCCAGCCCCATAAAATCAATTTGATTGAGGAGGGGAAATGGTGCTTTTTCCTCCTAAAAAAATAAATAGAAAATGACCTCCACTTTACAGCACACCAGAATGAATACGTATACATCTCTAAAATTAAAAAAAAGCATAATTTTTCAATGCGATGCATTTCAATCAGCATTTTCAACTGTTAAGTCTTTATAAAAATGTTGGTGGGAAAGACCATATGCAATAGAGTAACAATTTCTTCTACAATGTGAAAAATCACGTCTGTTCTAACAGTCAGCTTTTCTAGTGCTTCCCTCTTAGCTGATGTCAGACAGATAAAATAAATCTAGTTTTAATATGCTGAAATTATTAGACAAAACCTGCTGAAAGCAAAATATCTAGCAACCAGAATATTTTAGGATGCTTAATATAAGGTGAACAATTTGCCAGCACATGGCTTCACTGGGCCAGATTTTCAGCTGGTGCAAATTGACATGGCTCCAGTGAAATCAATAGTGTTATGCTGATTTACACCAGCTGAAAAATCTGACCCACTATGTTGTAATCTGAAATTTTAGAAACATTACCAGTGATGAGCTGCCAAAATCTTAACAACTGGCTCCCTCCCCACAAGGGGGTCGTGACCCGTTCCCACTCCCCGGGACTCCTGTCCCATCCACTCCCCTTGGCACCGGGTCAGGCCAAGCTCACAGCCTTGACGGCCCTGCCAGGACCCCTGCCCCCTCCACCCCCTTCCCTGTCCCCTGACTGCCCCCCGCCGCCCCATCCAACCCTTCCTCTCATTACTGATGGCCCCTGCCCCATCCAACCATCCCTTCTCCCTGCCCCTGACTGCCTCCCACTACCCCATCCAACCCCCCCTCCTTCCTGACTGCTCCCCCGGGACTCTTGCCCCCATTCAACCCCCCTGTTCCCTGCCCTCTGACCGCCCCAACCCCTATCCACCCCCCCGAACTCCCCGCCCTCTATCCAACCCCTCCTCCCCACACACACACTCCCTGCCCCCTTACCGCACTGCCTGGAGGTGGCTAGTGGTGCTACAGCCATGCTGCCCGGCTGGAGCCGGGCCACGCTGCCGCCACAGAGTGCCTGGAGCACCGGGTCAGGCCAAGCTCGCAGCCCCCCTGCTTCCCGCAGATCAACTGTTCACGCGGGAAGCCTGGGAGGGCACAGAAGCAAGTGGCGGCTTTGCACTCAGGCCCAGGGAGGCAGAGGCAGAGCAGAGGTGAGCTGGAGCAGGAAGCGGTTCCCCTGCGTCCCCCCCCCCGGGTTACCTGCTGTGACACGAGTGGTCTCCCCACCTCAGCTCCGTCTCCACTTCACTGGGCCTGAGCGCGAAGCCGCCGCCCCGTATCTCCGCCCTCCCAGGCTTCCGTGCGAACAGCTGATTAGTTGGAAGCGGGGAGGGCTGCAAACTCGGCATGGGGGAAGCGGGATGGAGCGTTCAGGGGAGGAGGCCAGGGTGGAGCAGAGGTGAGCTGGAGTGGGAAGCGGTTCCCCTGCATGCCCCCCCCAGGTTACCTGCTGCGGCGTGGGCAGCCCCCCTGCCCCATCTCACCTCAGCTCCATCTTTGCCTCGCTGGGCCTGAGCGCGAAGCTGCCGCCCCACTTCTCCACCCTCCCAGGCTTCCCGCACGAACGGCTGATTCGTGGGAAGCGAGGGGGAGCTGCAAGCTTGGCATGGGGGAAGCAGGAAGCGGGGCAGAGCGTTCGGGGGGGAGGCGGAGTGGAGGTGAGCTAGGGCCGGGGGGTGGGGCGGGGAGCTGGAGCACCCACGGGGGTCGGATAATGTACTCAGGAGGAGCGGCCGCTCCCCCTGCTCCCCCCCAGCTATGCTCCTGGGTCACTTCAACTTACTGGTTGTTAAATTTAGAAGCCCGCACAGGACAACCAGTTCTAAAAGGGCTTCTAAATTTAACAACCGGTTCCCGCGAACCGGTGCAAACTGGCTCCAGCTCACCACTGGACATTACTGTAGATGCCTGGGTAAATATTTCATTTACCTTCTTCACAGTTTTCTCCTTTGTACCCAGAGTTGCAGGCACAAGAACCCATGATACAGATCCCATGGCCCCCACACTGAAGATCAATACACTGGGTGGCAGGCACATCACACTCTGTACCCTTCCAACCACTGAAACAGAGACAGCGCCCTTTGGAATACTGCCCGTTGCCACAACACAATACTGGGCAGGCTGCTGTGAAATAAAACACGACAGAAGAATTAACAAAACTCTTTTCAGTCAAGCTTTGGGAAAAAAGGAACATGTATGAAACAAGTTGCATGCCAGTTTCTTTTCCTTGGTAGATTAGTAATGACTCGTCTTTCTGCAGTTTATTTATTTTAATGTAAGAAAAGAATTTGGTTGAGATACCTCTTGAACAATCAGGGCCCAGAAATCCAGGAAAACAATGGCATGATTCAGAAACACACTCTCCATTTCCATGGCAATTTCAGTGGCTTTCCACTCAGGGCCGGCTTTAGGAAGTACGGGGCCCGATTTGAACAGTTTCGACAGGGCCCCAGCAAGGATGACCAAAAAAACAACAACACACACTTGGGGCTTGTACTCCATAGGTGGCCTTCCAAGTTTTCGGTGGCACTTCAGCAGTGGGTCCTTGGGTTTAAGCATTGGCCTGCTAAACCAAGGGCTATGAGTTCAATCCTTGAAGGGGCCATTTAGGGATCTGGGGCAAAAATCTGTCTGGGGGTTGGTCTTGCTTTGAGCAGGGGGTTGAACTAGAACCTTCTGAGGTCCCTTCCAACCCTGATATTCTATGATTCACTCGCTCTGGGTCTTCGGCTGCACTGAAGGACCTGGAGCGCCACTGGGTAAGTAAAAAAAGTGCCTCTGGCCAGGGAAGGGATTCTTAGCCACTTCCTCCCCAGGCAGCCCTGTCACAGGGCCCGATTCAGGAGAATTGATGGAATTGGCCTAAAGCCAGCCCTGATTCCACTACAGACTCTGAAAGAAAGAGTAAGAACAAAAATTCATCCAGACTTCTACCATAATACTAAAGTACAACAGAAGGTGTCTATCATCTCATTCTAAACTTCTAAACCACTAGTTACTGACAGCAAATTAAGGTAAGGTACTTACAGAACCATGTATGTTGTTTGTTTAGTGATTGTAAGTAAATAGTGGCTAATTTCCTGTAATTAATGCTTGTGGTATCCTATTACACTTTGTTAGAACAAGAAGCTCAAGATTTAAACAGTAAAATGATAGTTACTTTATGCTCATAATACTGCCTAATGCTACTTAATGAACATTTCAAAAAAGCATCGTCCTTTGTGAACCACACATCATGGGAGGCTTTCATACTTCAATTACTAAACTATTAAAATACATTTTCTATATCTTTTGTTGAGTGATGAAAAAAACATAATAAATTCAACATTAGTGAAAACAACCCAGAGTATTTAACTCAGAAAACTCATCTCTGGTTTTAACAGAATGCTCAGATTGCAGCGTTTGGTGAAAACTTCGGAGATTGTGCTTACCTATAGCAATGGTATTAAAAGACACCTGCTCTGCATTTTTCCCATCATTATAAAAAGCGAGATGCCAGATTCCAGAATCCAAATACTGGATAAAACCTGCCTCATGGAGACTGATAGACCTTGTCTGTTGGCCTGCTCTCTCTGACTCAAGCAGGTTGCGCTGTTGTCTTGTGATCAACCTGCTACCATCAAGGAGTTCCACAAAGTCATACTACAAGGGAGGAATGTGCAAAGGGTTTATTATCCACTTATTGCTCTTTTTAGTTACCGTTTGCATATTTTTTTCTATAATTTAGCAGTTATGAAATGTGCCAGCCCCAGAAACTGCAGTTGCATATTCCTTCACAGAACAAATAGTACAGAGAGTGGCAGTGCAAACTTCTCCACAATCTCATATAATATGCATTCAGCTTGACCTGGAGAGATCCCTTCTAGAACAGAGAAGATAAAATCTCAGGCTATGTCTACATGGCCCCACAATTCGACTATGGGGGTGTGAACTGAAGCCTGCATTAGCATGTGGTGTTGTAACGCCCCCGTGTGGACGCTTGCTGGCATAAACGAAAGCAAGGGTTCTCAAACTTTTGTACCCGTGACCCCTTTCACATAGCAAACCTCTGAGTGTGACCCCCCCCCAATAAATTAAAAACTTGGTTTTTATATTTAACACTATTATAAATGCTGGAGGCAAAGCGGGGTTTGGGGTGGAGGCTGACAGCTCAGGACCCACCATGTAATAGCCTTGTGACCCCCTGAGGGATCCTGACCCCCAGTTTGAGAACCCCTGAATTAAAGGACTATGTTAATGTGAATGAAATACCTTTCAGTTTACAACTGCAGCATCCACATGGGGGAGGTACAGCACAACATGCTAGTGTGTGCTACAGGTCTCACGCCCCCCACCCCCGCCCTGCCATAGTCCAAACTGCAGAGCCATGTAGACAAGCTCCCAGTGTTTGTCCGTTCTTTCACTCCTCTTGATGAGATTTCTAAGGAGAATGCCAAGTAATGCCAATTATCATGTGATATTGACACCTGACCACCAATTCATTTAACATTAATTTGCAGAACAAAAATGTCAGATGAGGTTAGCTTGCAGTCACAATCTGCAGATTTGAGCTAGCCACCTGCAGGTGAAAGACTCATTCCATATTGACTGTGCCATATAAATTAACTAATAAGAATATCCTGCCCCAATCCATTACCCTTTGCTGCTTCTTTTGTTTCACAATCCAAGGTATGTTCTCTGTTGGTGTAATTCCACTGACTTCAATAGAGATACTACTGCAGAAAATATAGCCTTACATTCTGTAGAATCACAGATTATTAGGATTGGAGGGGACCTCAGGAGAATTGGAGGGGACCTCAGGAGGATTGAATTCACAACCCTGGGTTTAGCAAGCCAATGCTCAAACAACTGAGCTACCCCTCCCCCCAACATGCTAGTTTGCATTTCTTTTGTACAAAGTAAACCAAATACCAAATGCAAAGTATAACAGGTTAAAACTGCAGAAGGCAGTGACAGAAAATACTGTAGTTCAGATTAAAACTCTCTTCAAAAGCTATCACAACATTTTAAAATTTGTTTTATTAATAGCAACAACTACGGGGGGGAATATAACATCTGAGTTGCCACAAGCACTGGAGACAAAGAGGTTTATCATCTTAAATTCACATATAAGATTATCCACAAAATGCCTGTGAGCACTAATGGTAGCTGTTTGGTCAACTCTGCACATTCAGAGGAGAAACCCTGGGTCAGATCTTCAGCTGGTGTAAATTGGTAGAGCTCCATCTAGTCCATGGACCTAGACTGAAAGTTTCTATTACCTGAGGATCTGGCCCTAAATCGCTAAAGATTTCTTTTCTGAATTTGCCAGGTAAAGATTATATTATATAACAAAGAGTTACCACCTATTAACTTTAAGAATCACTGTTTCCTACAATAAAGAGTAACTTGGTTTCCACATTCAGTCCAGTTTCATTATTACTCTGATGTGTCTACTGTGTGAGGTGAACTACTATATATAAACCTTCTATCTTCCCATATATTTGAGATATCACTCAAATGGTATTTCATTCAAGGTCTGTTTAGGTAAAGGCCAGTGTATGAAACCACTTATTTACCAAAGTTGTGATAAAGTCAGTTATTGAGACTGGAGATTCAATGGGTTTATGTACTGACTTGTGACCTTCGGAAACAGTTCCTTGAATGGCATAGAACAGGATAGTCTTCATCTCTGGACAGGATCTAAGCACTGGAATCCTTTTCTCCTGAAACTCTCCTTGGTTGTTAAAAACACATGATATTTTAAGAATGTTGCTCTGCAATAAATCTGAATTATCCCAACACCATTCAAAATGTAAAAGAAATGCATAGATCATATGCCTTTACCAATACCGAAGCCAATTTCCTTTCAGCTACGTCTCAACAACCATAGTAGAACTTACATTATTATTATGGGCAGAAACTAGTACCTTGATATGCTGTCACCTTGAATGTTCAACCAATCCCACATGAAAACTAATGCAACTATTTTGGAAAAGCACTGCTAATTTAAAACCATTCAATGCTCTCATTTGTCAGAGAATTAAATATTTATCTTAATTCATGAAAGAGTCAAAAACTGTCCCTTTTCTCCCCCTCAAGTTCTCACAGACTCTTCTATCTAATCCCAATACCGAATATCACTGAAAGAAGAAAGAAAAAGATCTCCATTCTGAGATTTAGCTGGTTATTTATGGACAATACGAGATGGTTTTCAAATTACTTCAGAAGGGCCCTTCTTGTTGTAGGACAATCTCAGTTGAGAACACATTTTTGATCTGGGAATTAAGGATTGTACTCCTTAATTGACCACAACGAGTATGCTGATAGCCGACAGGCACAGTATAATTAATCATTTTGAACTATAACATAATAAAGATTGATGTTATTATATAGATAGTATTTCTGAGGTTGAATTTTTTTAAAGCCATGCATATGGATGTCATTATTCATTCCATCCCCAGCAAACAGGAGTAATGTGGCTTAAATCCTATCAAGACTGCTTCATAAATTTAGGAGTGGGGTTGTGAAAGGGCATAGACTGGACAATGACCTTTATGTGCTAAAAATACTTTCATTTTGTTTTCCTCCTATGAGGATAAATTAATTAGCTTTATTGAGTATAAACAGGATGATCTGCCTACCCCTCTACATTCAGTTTTGCTTTAAGCCATCAAAGTCCTTTGTTATCCTTAAAGTCTCCTTAAATAAAAACATACTGATTCTCTGGTTACTTCCAAAACAGACTCCAACAGGAGACTGCTGAATTGGAATTAATTTGCAAATTGGTCACCATCAAACGAGGCTTGAATAAAGCCTGGGAGTGGATGGGTCATTACACAAAGTAAAACTATTTCCTCATGCTTATCCCTCTCCCCACCCCCAGTTCCTTACATCTTCTTGTCAATTGCTGGGAATGGGCCATTTTCATTACCACTACAAACAGTTCTTTTTCTCTCCTGCTGATAATAGCTCACCTTAACTGATCACTCTCGCTATCGTGTGTATGGTAACACCCATTGTTTCATGTTCTCTGTGTATATATCTATCTTCCTACTGTATTTTCCACTACATGCATCTGATGAAGTGGGGCTGTAGCCCACGAAAGCTTGTGCTCAAATAAATTTGTTAGTCTCTAAGGTGCCACAAGTACTCCTGGTCTTTTTTCCGGTTGCAATGAAAAAGACGGTTACTCACCTGTAGTAACTGGTGTTCTTCGAGATGTGTTGCTCCTATCCATTCCATGTAGGTGTGCGCGCCGCGCGTGCACGGTTCTTCGGAACATTTTTAGCCTAGCAACTCCGGCGGGCCGGCTGGCGCCCCCTGGAGTGGCGCCGCCATGGCGGCGGATATATACCCCAGCCGGCCCGTCCGCTCCTCAGTTCCTTCTTGCCGGCTATTCCGACAGTGGGGAAGGAGGGCGGGATTGGAATGGATAGGAGCAACACATCTCGAAGAACACCAGTTACTACAGGTGAGTAACCGTCTTTTCTTCTTCGAGTGATTGCTCCTATCCATTCCATGTAGGTGATTCCCAAGCCTTACCTAGGCGGTGGGGTCGGAATGAGACGTGGCGGAGTGTAATACCGCAGAGCCGAAGGCTGCGTCGTCTCGAGACTGGTGTACCAACGCGTAGTGGGAAGCGAAGGTATGGACTGAAGACCAGGTGGCCGCTCGACAGATGTCCTGGATGGGGACATGGGCCAGGAAAGCGGCCGATGAGGCGTGTGCCCTCGTCGAGTGTGCGGTGAGTCGGCACGGGGGAACGCGAGCAAGCTCGTAACACGTTCTGATGCAGGACGTCACCCAGGAAGAAATCCGCTGCGAGGAAACTGGCTCGCCTTTCATGCGGTCAGCTATTGCCACAAACAGCTGGGACGAACGCCAAAAAGGCTTCGTGCGGTCGATGTAGAACGCGAGTGCTCGGCGGACGTCGAGGGTATGCAGCTGCTGTTCCCGAGGCGAGGCATGCGGCTTCGGGAAGAAGACCGGGAGGAAGATCTCCTGGTTGAGATGGAAGGCCGACACCACCTTGGGGAGGAAGGCCGGGTGTGGTCGGAGCTGCACCTTGTCCCCGTGAAAGACGGTATACGGGGGACCCGCCGTCAGGGCGCGGAGCTCTGAGACCCGTCTGGCGGATGTGATCGCCACGAGGAAGGCCGTCTTACAGGTAAGATGGAGGAGAGAGCACGTAGCGAGGGGCTCGAAGGGTGGGCCCATGAGCTGGGCGAGGACCAGGTTAAGATCCCATGTCGGAGCAGGAGGACGCACCTGCGGGTAGAGACGGTCTAACCCTTTAAGGAATCGTGATACCATCGGGTTGGAGAAGATCGAGCGACCTCCTATAGCTGGTCGAAATGCTGACAGCGCTGCCAGGTGCACCCTGAGGGACGAGATTGCAAGACCTTGACCTTTGAGGTACCAAAGGTAGTCGAGGACAGTCTGGATGGGGGCCGAGAAAGGGTTGATACCTCTCTGGTCGCACCAGAGGGCAAAGCGCTTCCACTTGGCGAGGTAAGTAGTTCGTGTTGAAGGTTTCCTGCTTTCGAGCAGAACTTGCTGCACCGCTGCGGAGCAATCCCTCTCTGCGTCGGTTAACCACTCAGGAACCAAGCTGTAAGATGCAGCGATTGCAGGTTCGGGTGACGAAGCCTGCCGAGGTCCTGGGTTATGAGGTCCGGCCACAGCGGAAGGGGAATGGGTTCCCGAACCGACAGCTCGAGCAGCAGGGTATACCAGTGCTGCCTGGGCCAGGCCGGAGCGACGAGTATGATGCGGGCGCTGTCTCTCCGGATCTTGAGTAACACTCGGTGGACGAGCGGAAATGGAGGAAACGCGTAGAGAAGAGGCTCTGTCCATGACAGGAGAAACACATCTGAGAGGGAGCCTGGAGCTTGACCTTGGAAGGAGCAGAACCTGTGGCATTTGCGGTTGGACCGGGAAGCAAAGAGGTCTATCTGGGGAAAGCCCCACCTCTGGAAGATGGAATAAGCCACATCTGGGCGAAGGGACCACTCGTGAGAGGCGAAGGACCTGCTGAGGCGGTCGGCCAACGTGTTCTGCGCTCCTGGCAGAAAAAACGCTTCGAGGCGAATCGAGTGGGTTACGCAGAAATCCCAGAGGAGCAATGCCTCGTTGCAAAGTGGGGAGGACCGCGCTCCGCCCTGCTTGTTGACATAAAACATGGCTGTGGTGTTGTCCGTGTAGACCGCTACACAGCGGTTCTGCAGGTGAGCCCGAAAGGCGAGACAAGCTAAGCGGATCGCTCTCAGCTCCCGGACGTTGATATGGAGGGAGAGCTCCTGGGGTGACCAGAGACCCTGTGTGTGTCGGTCTCCTACGTGAGCCCCCCAGCCCAGCGCCGAGGCGTCCGTCGTCAAGGTGATGGACGGGCGAGGCGGGCGGAACGGCACTCCCTCGCAGACCGTTTCCGGGTCCAGCCACCAGGTGAGCGCCTGGAGAGCGGGCTTTGCCACCGTTACCACCATGTCTAGGGGATCGGGATGAGGGCGGTACACCGACGCCAGCCACATTTGGAACGGGCGAAGTCGCAGCCTGGCGTGTGCGGTCACAAATGTGGACGCTGCCATGTGACCCAGGAGGCGGAGGCAAGAACGCACCGTTGTCGTCGGAAAGGCCTGCAGTTCCCGAATGAGGGAGGCCAACGTCTCGTGCCGAGTGCGAGGGAGGCACGCTCTGGCCAGATTGGAGTCGAGGACCGCTCCTATGAACTCCACTCTTTGCGCTGGAACTAAGAGGGACTTCTCGGTGTTGACAAGCAGGCCGAGAGACCGGAACAGATGTAGAATCTCGGTCACCTGATTCGCCACCAGCTCTTGGGAGCGGCCCCGAATCAGCCAGTCGTCGAGATATGGGTAGACGTGGATGCGACGACGGCGGAGGGCTGCGGCGACGACCGCCATGCACTTGGTGAATACCCTCGGCGCGGTGGAGAGGCCGAAGGGGAGCACTGCGAACTGGTAATGAGCTCCGTTGACCATGAAGCGCAGGAAGCGTCTGTGGGGGGGGTAGATTGCCACCTGAAAGTAGGCATCCCTCATGTCGAGGGCAGCAAACCAGTCTCCAGGATCCAAGGAAGGGATAATGGACCCCAAGGTTACCATTCGAAACTTGAGCTTGCACAGGTATCTGTTGAGCTCCCGGAGGTCTAAGATGGGACGAAGGCCTCCTTTCGCCTTGGGGATGAGGAAGTATCTGGAATAGAATCCCCTGCCTCGCCTGCTGGGAGGCACCTCCTCGATGGCACCCACGCTCAACAGAGATTGGACCTCCTGTAAGAGGACTTGCTCGTGAGAGGGGTCCCTGAAGAGGGACAGGGAGGGTGGGTGGGAGGGAGGGGGCGAAATGAACTGTAGGCGGTAGCCGTATTGGACAGTGCTGAGGACCCAACTGTCTGATGTTATAGATGACCACGCCTGGAGGAAGCGGGAAAGGCGATCGGAAAACAGAAGGGGTGGATCCTGATTGGAGAGAGGTGAGCGGCCCTCGGGCATCCCATCAAAAGGCCGTCTTTGGGTCTTGAGGGGCCTTGGACGATCCCTGGGCTTGATTACGCCGCCCGCCCGATGGTCTGCGGCGGAAGGGGGCTGAGCGCCGATTGTTAGGCGGGCGAGGTCGGTTGTGTTGAAAGGGGCGATAAGGTTGACGCCGGAAGGATCGCCTCTGGGTGGCCAGCGTGTGCATTCCTAATGTGCGGATCGCCACTCTGCCGTCCTTTAGGGTCTGAATGCGGGTATCAGTCTTTTCTGAGAATAGACCCTGCATCTCAAAAGGAAGGTCCTGGAGCGTGTATTGGACCTCCGGCGGCAGAGTAGAGGACTGAAGCCATGCAATGTGTCGCATGGTTACCCCTGACGCTATGGTCCTGGCCCCCGAGTCCGCTGCGTCTACCGCTGCCTTAATTAAGGTTCGGGAAGCCAGCTTTCCTTCCTCCAGCAGTGCCGAGAATTCTCGGCGGGAATCCTGCGGGGTGAGCTCTGCAAATTTCCCTAGGCAGCCCAAGATGTTGAATGTATATCTCGAGAGCAGGGCCATTTGGTTGGCGATGCGGAGTTGGAGGCCGCCCGCTGAGTAAATTTTTCGGCCTAACAAGTCCATGCGCTTGGACTCCTTTGCCTTTGGCGCAGCGGCGGGCTGTCCGTGTCGCTCCCGGTCATTGACAGATTGGACAACTAGAGAGTCCGGAGCCGGGTGAACGTAAAGGTATTCGTACCCCCTCGGAGGGACCGAGTACTTCCTCTCAACCCCGCGCGCTGTAGGCGGGACGGAAGAGGGCGACTGCCAGATAGCGGCATTGTTCTTTTGAATTGTCCGGATGAAGGGGAGCGCTACCCTCACGGGGGCCTCCGCCCCCACCACGTCCGTGATGGGGTCATCGACCTCCTGGACTTCTTCCACGGGTAGGTTGATGGCCTTAGCTACCCTTCTGAGAAGGTCCTGGTGAGCCTTGAGGTCGATCGGCGGAGGCTCCGACGGTGACGCCCCTGCCACCGCCTCATCGGGGGAGGAGGATGAGGAAGGACCCGGTAGCACTTCTTCCGGTGCCTGCTCCGTGTCTGCGGGAATAGGTGCCCGCGTTTCATGCTCTAAGTGCGTGCCGTGAGCGGCAGCCTGCGGAGTGGGGGACGGAGGTGGCCTGCTGACCGTGGCTACCGGTACCGAGCGCACCGAGCCTGGCTGTCGCGGCGGAAGGGGAGGCCCCTGTTCATGTTCGGCCCAAGGCACCCAAAATCCCCATTGTTGAGGTCCATGTTCTGGTGGGAGGGACCCCGCCTGGAAGTCAATTGCGCTGCCCCCAGGGGAAGCGACTGAGGGCTCTCTTGATGGCCAGGGGGGGGCCGAAGCGGTGGCCGGGCGGACGTCCGGTGCCGGAGTAAAGTGCCCCCGCGGTGCCGACGGACGGTGCCAGTCGTCACTTGGTCTAGCCGGCGAACGGGACCTGCGCGTGGCGCGGTGCTGGGAGCTCGACCGGCGGTGCCGGGAGCTCGACCTTCGGCCCCGGGAGCTTGACCGGCGGCCCCGGGAGCTCGACCTGCGGCGTCGGGAGCGCGACCGACGGTGCCGGGAGCTCGACCGACGGTGCCGGGATGCGGATCTGGACCGCGTGCGGCGGCGCCTGGAGCGACTGCGTGACTCTCGACGCCTCTCGCGGTGCCTGGAGCCGGACCTGGTGCGGTGCCGGCGACTCGGCGACCGGGACTTGGAACGTCGCCGGGAGTGCGACCGGTACCGCGACTGGGAGCGGTACCGGGACTGCGACCGGCGAGGAGACGGGGAGCGTCGTCTCGACGTGGATCGTCGTGCCCGGTGCGGTGGAGAGCGGTGCCGTGAGCGAGATCGGGACCGAGATCTGGCGGCGGTGCTGCGATCAGCTCGGAGGCCCGGGAACGGGGGGCGCATCATAAGTGGCTTCCCAATAGATTTGAGAGTCCGCACTGGTGGTACTGGCAGCTGAGCGCTTGCATCAGCGGTAAGGTCAATCAAATGTCTTGCCGTCGCGAACGCCTCGGGCGTGGACGGCAGCCTCAGCTCCTCCTCGGTAGGTACCGGGGAGCCGGGCGGTGCCGGACTCGACGGGCCTTGCGGCGCCGGAGTCGACAGCACGGTGCACGTTTTGTGCACAGCCTCAGCCTGCACCGTTACAGTCGGAGGCGGCTGGGCTAACGGTCTCTTGTGCTTGTCCGAGACCGTCTTCGGCACTTTGCGCTTCTTTCCCAGGGAGATGGAGCGGTGCCGGGTCTTCGGTGCCGGGTGCCGAGATGCATCATCGGCACCGGGGCGGCTGGGTGCGGTCGGCGCGCTGCTAGCTGAGGCAGTCTTTGGCGCCGCCGGTGCTGGTGCCGGAGGTTGGAGGGCCGACTCCATGAGGAGTTGTTTCAACCGTGAGTCCCGCTCCTTCCTCGTGCAAGGCCTGAAAGCGACGCAAATGGGGCACTTGTCCGACCGGTGCGACTCTCCAAGACAGCGGAGGCAGGAGTCGTGCGGGTCACTCACCGGCATAGACCGCTGGCAAGCCGCGCAGGGCTTGAAACCCGCCGGTCCGGGCATAAGCCCGCACCGGGGCGGAAGAAGAGGGCTAACCCCTCTAATTCCCTAATGACTATCGTAACACTAACTATAGAACTATTAACAAAACTTAACAACTATGATAACTATATACACTAACGATCGGAGAACGCTAAGGCTGTGGAGGAAAGCAGATCACTCCACTGTTCCTACTAGCCGTCACGGGCGGAAAGAAGGAACTGAGGAGCGGACGGGCCGGCTGGGGTATATATCCGCCGCCATGGCGGCGCCACTCCAGGGGGCGCCAGCCGGCCCGCCGGAGTTGCTAGGCTAAAAATGTTCCGAAGAACCGTGCACGCGCGGCGCGCACACCTACATGGAATGGATAGGAGCAATCACTCGAAGAAGAACTGAATTTTTTAGAAAGTGTCACAAAGACTTTGAGAGTAGCATTGATTGGATCGGAATGGACATCTACTGTCAATTATTTCTGGTGGACTTATTTATAATTCCCCAGAAATAGAACATTTAGTGCTGCTCTATGACACACACGAAGGCCATCATTCTGAAACGTGGGTGCCTAAAGTAAAAAAACAGAAATACTACCTGAAACACCACCGTTCCTAATTATGTTATACTGAAGTATTTGTTAGATACTATGGCTCATAAGCAACAGTTCGTTTCCCTCAGAAGCTACGGTTCTTCGAGGTGTATTGTCCAAGTGTTGAATGCTCTTGAATGCTGTTCTGATACTTACAGTACTGTCACTGATGATTGCTTCTGAGCGACAGTACAAAGTATCAGAAGTGTATTACAGCACTTGGTTTTTTTTTTAGGACTCTAGCACTGGTGATGCCCAGATATTTATTCCACTGTTGTGTATCCTGCAGTGAGATTCTTCAAGCTGTGTTGTCCATATAGTTATTCCATAATCACCACGTTCCCTCCCCCAGCCCTGCCAAAATTAGCATGATAGAGTAGTGCTAGGTAAACGTATGTACTGAAGACCACATAGCTTCCCTACAAATGTACACAATGGGAACATTTCTCAAGGCAGCAACAGAGGTTGCTTATGGCCTCATAGAATGAAATGTGATTCTTATAGGGAGGGATTACATTAGCTTATTCATAACAAAGTTTACAAGCCAAAAGAGTCTCACCATTGAAATGATCTGTCCTTTAACACTGTCTCCACAGGCTATGAATAAGATGGGGTATACTCTAAATAGCTTAATTCTGTCTGTACAAAAAGACATTTTGGATGCTGTAGAGGAGCGGACTCACTCCTGCAGTGCCTCCTGCTGGTGACTTCTGGGAATTAGCTCGTTCCAGCTCCGGAGCGCCCTCTGCAGGCTGGTGATCTGCCTGTCCTCTGGCCCCTGTGTCCTCCCAGACCTGGTGCCCTGTTGTCTGGGGTGCTGCCCCCTGGCAGTAACCCTCCCAGTCTTAGGGTCTCCCCTCCTCTGGGAACCGCCACCCACTATTCCCACCTCGCCTCAATATACAGCTATTGCCAGTCATTGTCTAGCCTCTGTGCCCTGGGGCAGACTGAAGTATCAGCCACTCAGCACTGGCAAGGTTGGGTTTGGACCTGCTGCCTTGCAACCTCCAGTACCTGTTGCCTTCTGTTAAGCCACAGCCTGGGGCTTTCCAGGCTGGAGCTCCCCAGCCTTTCCCCAGGCCTGCTCCACTCAGGTACCTTGTGTCTAGCTCCCCGCAGCCAGGCCCATATCCCTCTACAAACAGAGAGGGACCGTTTGGGCTCCTGGCTCACAGCCTTTTTATACAGGGGCCAGCTGGGCCTGATTGGCCTACTTTCCCCCAATCAGCCCAGGCTTCTTGCCCCAGCCACAGCCCTTTCTTGGGCTGTTTTAAGGCCCAAAGGGCAGGAGCGGGTAACCACCCCACTACACGTGCGCTCTCAATGACACCCTGTCCTTATGAAAAACTGTATACAGGGGCCCTGCCAAGACGACTTGCATCTCCCCAACTATTCTGGTTGATACTATTGCTACCAACAAGGCTGTTTTAATGGAAAGCTGAAACAGGCTACAGCTACCTAAAGGTTCAAGAGCTGGATACATTAAGCTGTGAGGACAATATCTAGACCCCACAGAGGAAAAGTTTCATTCCTCTTTTTAAGAATCTGGCCATTGGGGGGCATCAGAATGTATTGGAGGGCAAAGAGCTGAGATGGTTGCTAGACAGATGAACCCTCAATGAGCATACAGATAGTCCAAAGTTCTTTAAAATCAGGAGATGGTCCAGTATGTCTGGAACTGGGATGGTGAGAAGTACTGCTGTGAACAGATAGTCAATCTCTTCCATTTAGCAGTGTGTGTCCATTAGGCTTTTCAACCATGGATCAGGGTATTTTGTATTTCTGATGAGCAGGTTCTTTCTGTTGAAGTCAGTCAGACAGCATCTATGCTTTGAGGTGCTGGGAGCATGAGTTGGGATCAAGCACTGGACTGCATCTCTGCAATATCAGGTCTCGTTGGACAGGTAAGCGTATCAAAGAGATTATTTAAGTCTAAGTACCAGAACTGCCTTGATCAGATAGGAGCAACCATGATCATTCTGGCTGAGCCCTGCCTGAGCACTTTCTTAGAACATGTGGATTAATGGACCGGTGGTCGGGGAACGTATGTGTACAGCAAGCTTGAGGACCATGGAATCAGGAATGCACTGGACAGGGATCCCCAACTCTGACTCCCTCTGGAACAAAAGTTTTCACACTTCCTGTAATCTCTGGTGGCAAAGAGGGATGGTCCCTCACCAAAGGCTGTTACATAAATTAAGCTGTCATAGGATAAAAGAGAAGGTCCTTTCATGGATTGAGAACTGGTTAAAAGACAGGGAACAAAGTAGGAATTAATGGTAAATTCTCAGAATGGAGAAGGGTAACTAGTGGTGTTCCCCAAGGGTCAGTCCAAGGACCAATCCTATTCAATTTATTCCTAAATGATCTGGAGAAAGGGGTAAACAGTGAGTTGGCAAAGTTTGCAGATGATAACTATCTTGAGCAGTTTAGTAAGACCAAAGCAGACTGTGAAGAACTTAAAAAAGATCTCACAAAACTAAGTGATTGGGCAACAAAATAGCAAATGAAATTTAATGTGGATAAATGTAAACTAATGCACATTGGAAAAAATAACCCCAACTATACATACAATATGATGGGGGCTAATTTAGCTACGAGTCAGGAAAAAGATCTTGAAGTCATCGTGGATAGTTCTCTGAAGATGTCCATGCAGTGTGCAGAGGCGGTCAAAAAAGCAAACAGGATGTTAGGAATCATTAAAAAGGGGATAGAGAATAAGACTGAGAATATATTATTGCCCTTATATAAATCCATGGTACACCCACATCTCGAATACTGTGTACAGATGTGGTCTCCTCACCTCAAAAAAGATATACTGGCACTAGAAAAGATTAAGAAAAGGGCAACTAAAATGATTAGGGGTTTGGAGAGGGTCCCATATGAGGAGAGATTAAAGAGGCTAGGACTCTTCAGCTTGGAAAATAGGAGACTAAGGGGGGATATGATAGAGGTATATAAAATCATGAGTGATGTTGAGAAAGTGGATAAGGAAAAGTTATTTACTTATTCCCATAATACAAGAAATAGGGGTCACCAAATGAAATTAATAGGCAGCAGGTTTAAAACAAATAAAAGGAAGTTCTTCTTCACGCAGCGCACAGTCAACTTGTGGAACTCCTTGCCTGAGGAGGTTGTAATGGCTAGGATTATAACAGGGTTTAAAAGAGAACTGGATAAATTCATGGTGGTTAAGTCCATGAATGGCTATTAGCCAGGATGGGTAAGGAATGGTGTCCCTAGCCTCTGTTTGTCAGAGGATGGAGATGGATGGCAGGAGAGAGATCACTTGATCATTGCCTGTTCGGTTCACTCCCTCTGGGGCACCTGGCATTGGCCACTGTCAGTAGACAGATACTGGACTAGATGGCCCTTTGGTCTGACCCAGTACGGCTGTTCTTATGTTATTATGTTATTATGGTGGGACGACTCCCCCACCTTCCTTCTCCCTGAGTAATATGTCTTGAATTACGTCATCATTTATGGACCACTCATGGTTACTTGAAAATTGTCTGCTGAGGTGATGTGCTAGCATGGTCTGTGCATCCCTAGCAAATGAACCACCCTTAGAATAATTTCATGACAGATACAAAATTCCCAAAGATAATACATGGCTGTAATATTTTGTCATGATTTGTATGTTATTCCTTTTAGGACTGAAAAACTGAGCATGCTGAACAAATGTCTCTTAGCACCAGGACATTTATGTGGAGTCTTACTTCCTGAGAAATCCATATATTTTGTGTCTGGAGGTTCTCTAAATGGGCTCCCTATCCTAATGTGGAGGCATCTGTCATCAACATCTTTGTAGGTAGCGGAAGAGAGAATGGTTCTCCTTTGCAGATTTTCAGTGGGTCCAGCTGCCAATTGAATGAGGACAGGACTTGTGGTGTAATGTATACTAGCATGTTCAGTTGATGTTTGTTTGGCTGATAAGCAGACTTCAGCCATTCCTGCATGCAATGAAAGTGGAGTCTGCCCTGCCGAGTTAAGAAGGTGCAGGAGGCCACATATCAGAGACAAGTTCTCACTGACGTCCTGGGCTGAGTTCGCAGGTGGGTTCGTAGGTTTAGTATGGCTTGGAATCTCTCTGGTGGAAGATAAGCCATTGTTGTTGTGGAGTCAAGAATGGTTCCAATGGATTCTATTTTTCCTGTGGGCGTCAGTATTACTTCTCTTCATTTACTTTCAGGCCTGAAAGGGCAAACAGATGCAGGGTCTGCTGTTACATGCTATTGGATGAATGAGCCAGTCATCTAGGTATGGGAAAACTTGGATTCCTAGCTCTTTGAGGTAAGCTGCTATTACTGCTAGGCATCCTGTGAAAATCCTGGGTGCTGTCAACTGGTTGAGTGGTAACATGCGGTACTGTAGTGGCAACTGCCCACTTGAAATGTCAGCTATCTTCTGTGGGGTGGGTGAATCGTAATAAGAAAATGCATGTCCTGAAGGTCAAGGGCTATGTACCAATTGCTCCAGTGTAGGGATGGAATTATAGTAGCCAGAGTCACAACCCTGAACTTGAGCTTGTGAATTAAAGTGCAGAATGGGCCACCAATCGCCTTTCTTTCTGGGAATCAGAAAGTAATGAGAATAAAATCCACTGTGTTCCCTGTACTATTGAGGAACTTCTTCCACTGCTCTGATAAGAAGTGGCTGGCACCTCTTCATGAAACCTCTGTGAGAGGTGTCCCTGAATAGGGACAGAGAAGGTGGATACAGAACTGGATGGTATAGCCCACCTCTATATCTCCAGGACCCAACAATCCATTGTGATGGTGCTCCAGAACCACAGAAATGAAATAAGTGATTTTCAAATGGAGAGGGTAGGACTGGAAGATCTGAAGGGATTTGCACTCTGCTCCTGACCAAGCAGTCAAATCTGCTGCTTTGATGTTGATAAAAAACAACAACAGGAGATATACCTATCTCCTAGAACTGGAAAGGACCTTGAAAGGTCATTGAGTCCAGCCCCCTGCCTTCACTAGCAGGACCAAGTACTGATTTTTGCCCCAGGTCCCTAAGTGGCCCCATCAAGGACTGAACTCACCACCCTGGGTTTAGCAGGCCAATGCTCAAAGCACTGAGCTATCCCTCCCACCTTATGGGGGATGGAGGTTGATGAGCAGAAATAGAGGTGGAAACAGATGCCTGCCTTCTGTGCAATGTTTGTCTCTTTCTAGATTGTTCAGGCTGCCTATGCTGCGGGTAAAAGGATTACCTCTCTTGTGACTATGGCTTAAAGTGCTTATGCTTAGATATCAGAGGGTAGACACCTCCCTCCCCCAGGAATGTCAGTCTCACAGAAGTCCTTTAGAGAATGTAAAGCCCCCTCTGTTTTTGCATTAATAAGTTAATCCTTTGAATGGGTGACCCTCACTTGTTATGTGAACTTTTTTAGGGATCCCTGAAGAGTGGAGTTAGGAAGATTTCCTCTTTGCAACGGAGGTTGCCACCAATCTGCAGGCTGTATCTGAAGTATCAACGGCTGCCTGGAGGGACATACATGATACAAGATGACCCTCAGTGATGATGGATTTCAATTTTTCCCTGTCATCTTGTGAAAGCTCATGTATAAATTTGGTAGTGGGATCCCAACTAATACAATCAGATTTCATCAACAGGGCTTGGTAATTGGTGATTCTCACTTGCAGGTTTGATGTTGAATAATTCTTCTGACCGAACAAGTCTAATTTCTTGGGCTCTCTGTCTTTAGGTGTTTGTTGATGCTGACTCTGATATGAGATTTTGTTAACTGCTGCAATCACTAATGAACTAGGCAAGGATTGTGTATAAAACTGCTCATATCCCTGGAAAGGAACTGAATAGTGGTTCGCTCTCTTTGATGTTTGTGCTAGCGAGTCGGGCTCTTGGAGGGCATAATGGAATTTCTCGTGCTTCCTCTCAATCTAGAAGTGAGTTTGTGTGTGAAACTTAGGTGTATTTTTCATTAAATACCTTCTCTTTAATTTTTCACCTTTTTAAAAAACCAAGGAAATTAAAGAAGTTACTGTAATGTCAGATGGTGACTTTAATTGCACAAATAAAGAAATTCACAATGAATGCCCTCCAGAAACCTTAACTCTCTCCCGTTTCATTTCAACAGGGTATTTCAACATATTACCAAACAACAGGGGAATGTCAATTAGTACCTGGTAAATAGAGAGACAAGGTGCGTGAAGTAATATCTTTTCTTGGACCTGCTTCTATTGGTGAGAGAGACAAGTTTTTGAGCCACTCAGAGCTCTTCTTTGGGTCTGGTGGTCCAAAAGAAGATATTATCTCACCCACCTTATTGCTTTAATATCCTGGGACTAACATGGCTACAGCTATCCCACATACCTGGTAAACAGTTCAGAATAATGTAATTGGGGTAGCTTTCTTTGAAAAATCAGAGTTATAGATTTGACAGATTTCTTTGTTTTAAAATAAAACCAAAACCAAAAAAATGAATGGAATTTTGAAGTTAGATTTTTTTATTGAAACCAAATACAAGCCTAATAGCTGATCTTCTATGCAAGTCCATTAATCTGCTTTGTCCAGAGGTCTGGACATGACAGATGCCGAATTTCTCACCCAGCATTAGAATTGCAAGAAGTTGCAGTGCTCTCTTAACTCGGTAATAGCTAATTTTCAAGAAACTGGAAAAAAGGTCCTCTTTGGTAGAGCATAAGGACATAAGAATGGCCATACTAGAATGGTCCATCTAGCCCAGTATTCTGTCTTCCAACAGTGGCCAATGCCAGATGCTTCAAAGGGAATGAACAGAATGGGACAATTGTCAAGTGATCCATCCTCTGTTGTCCAGTCCCAGCATCTGGTAGTCAGAGACGCAGGGACACCGAGAGCTTGGGGTTGCATCCCTGACCATTTTGGCTAATAGTCATTTGATGGACCTCTCCTTTGTGAGCTACGTACGAGAAAGCAGAACTTGGACTGAAATTGGGTTGAAATAGAAGAAATTCACATTTGGGGGGTTAAATAAGATTTTAATCAGGGTGAACTCTGAATACAGTGAAGCAGAACTGTATTCTGGGATAGTCTGGAGAAATCTTAAAACAGGAAAATATCTAATAATAATTGATTCTTGCAGTCTTAGTTCACTGTATCCCATATACACATATTTCAATATATTTTTTTAATCAAATAGCAAACCGTACATAGCATGACACTCACTAGTAGAACAAACTGAACTGTTATCAAAAAGGATTTTTTTCAACTTGCTTGTAACTTTGCCAGCTTTGCTTTTTGGTAGACAAACCCAGGAAAGCAAACAAATGCATGACTATAGCATGATACACTAGTTTATTCAAAAGTTAAAAGTATGTCCATGGACCACCGTGTTGGAAGATAAAGAGACATTTAATGCAGTTATGATAGGCATCATCACTGAAAACAATGATCAGATTTGATCATAAAGCAAAAGCTTTCCCCACACTGCAGATTTTAAATCCCAGAATATCTTTTAAAACTGACCTTATATTAGAATGACGATATATTTTTCACATAGTGTAAGATCAATATATAAAATGGAAAGTAAAAATAAAACAATAGGAAAAAGGAAAGACTGCAATCCTAAGAAATACAGCTCTTAAAAAGACGCAAACTGGCAGTTTTCAATATTATACCTTGCTTTTAATGAAAGCAGCCCTTACCTGGGTATGTGATGGGGGTAAGCTCTTTTGGCCATATACGCCAATCAATGCATCTTTCTGAAGGGAGATATTGAATCTTAGAAACTGTGGCTGATCAATGAAGAGCTGTGATCTCCAGAAGATCCCCGGAGGAACCTCTTGTATTGCTCTTTGGCCTATATCGAGTTCTCCAGAATCTATAGTGTTGTTTTCTTGTGCAAATCCCCCTAATTTTACTAAAAGGTAAAAAAAAATTACGAGATCAAACATTAATACCCACGTTTTGCTCTCAGTCTTCTTTTAAATAAGCTGTCAAATATTTAGACTCCTCTCAGATGAAATGTTACTTGAGAATCTTTCTGAGGATATTAAAGATCCTGAGGAATTCACTCAAGTGGATCTAACAAAACAAAGATCTCACACAAATACCTTCCAAGTCAGAATGCAACGATTTACCTGAGGTATGTCTATTAAAGAAACTGTTTTAGGATCATCCCTCAAGTCTTGATTATTATGAGCGTAATTATCTTGCAAGGTCTTGTTATTTCGTAAGGAGGATTAACTATGGCATTTATCAGTCCTAATAAGCATACAGTCACACTATAAAGTGTAAATTAAGGGGAAATGGATTATACAGCTTTTCAAAGTGACACTCATGTGAACAACAAAACCAATCAGCAGAACTGGGAAGTGCAATTGTCACTAAATTAAACAGAGCGTTCATTTACACACCACTAACATTCTCTAAAGGATTTTACAAAGTCAATTCAGTTGAACGAATACAAACAAACAGACCCTTCCCTGTTTAAATTATGGATGGAACAGACAAAAAAAATCAGATTCAACCCCCACAGAGTTCAGAACAGGGATACTGTTCAGTCCTTTCCAGAGACAGTTTCATGTCTTGACCCATATTACACTAAACTATGGATGTGTTTTAACCTGGAAATTTGGTTCAAATAGTCCCACCCCACCCCACCGCCACCCTATTTTCTGCTTTAGGGCACTTTCCAAAACATGCACCAAATCATGCAGGATGCTGAGTGCCTTCAACTCCCACTGACGTTAACTGGAGTTGTCCCACTAACTAATCTTCAAAGCACCTTGAGAAGTAGACAATTATAGAGTGATGTTTAACATGAGGCAGAGAGGTTGAATGACTTGCTCAAAGTCACAGAAATGCTACTGTTAGAACTAGGATGAGAGTTTAGTAGTTCCTGGCTCCTAGCTTTTTGTTTCTCTCTATATATAGGACTATAACAGCGTTTAAAAGAGAACTGGATAAATTCATGGAGGTTAAGTCCATTAATAGCTGTTAGCCAGGACGGGTAAGGAATGGTGTCCCTAGCCTCTGTTTGTCAGAGGGTGGAGAGGGATGGCAGAAGAAAGATCACTTGCTCATTGCCTGTTCTGTTCATTCCCTCTGGGGCACCTGGCATTGGCCACTGTCGGCAGACAGGATACTGGGCTAGATGGACCTTTGGTCTGACCCGGTACGGCTGTTCTTATGTTCTGATCTATTGTGTTCTTGTAGCACCAACCGTATACAAATGTGGCTCTCTACTTACCGCACACTTAATAAAGCACTTTTCACAAACATAAAAATCGTGTACATGAAATATAAAAATAAAGTGAGGAAAGCTAAACGCTAGTAAAGACACCAAACAAACGTTTTATGACTTTTATGTTTTAAATAGTTTAAAAAATGCAAATTACACAAATAAGAACACATTCTCTTCTGTGTCCGTACAGTGCCCAGCACAATACAGTCCCAACCCCTAGGGCCCTTCGGCATATCACTATTTGTAGTACTAGTTCAACAAAGGAAGGATTTAAAAGACAAATGTCAACCACGATCATGGCACCGTTATCCCCCTCCCTCAATGCTGCAGAGTCTTCTGAACAAGTGTAAAAACAGAGCCAGAAGGATGAAAAGAAAGTTGCGTAAAATTCCAGTGTGCCACTCCACAGCATGGGAATGCTCTGCAGAGAGAATTCTGAAAGCTGTGAGGAAACCCTACAGTGTGGGTCTAATGGTCAGTGGAATGATAAAAAGAGGTCTCTTCACAGATGGTCCTGGCCTCCAGTACTTCTTGGATCTTGCCTATTCTAAGAGAGGAAAGGGAATTCTTGCCACTTCCATGGATCTATGCAGGGAAAACTACGAGGGGAATCTTGCTCAGAGATTTCCTCTCTCCTGGCTTCCCTTCTGTGGATTTTTCTGAGGAAAGGATGAGATCTGGCTCACAAGACTAACCATGTGAAGGCATAGTATAGGTAAGGCATGAAGGGAGAAATGGGGGAAGTTTCCCACCAGTTGGAACCAGGAAGGTAGAGGTTGACAAAGCCAACAGAAAAAGAGTGGTGGAGACAGGGCTGATGCTGGAGGAACTTGACCTGTGGCTAAATAACCAAGTGGTGTGAGAAGTCATAGACTGACTTGCTAGTCTCCACAAACTGAATACCAATATACCTGATTGGCACTGATAAAACACAGCACAGAGAGATCTGATGCTGAAGTGCATACACTTTCAGCCAAAGCAGTTGATGTCAAAATAGCCAGTACTGGACTTCAGAAGTTCAAAGACGATGATACTGAGGCACACAACATCTCAGCAGTAGACACTGAAGCTCTGAATACAGAAGCATGGGAGACAACAGAGAGCAAAGAGGCCTTTGACACCAGATGCAAAAGCAGAAATGGCAACTGATTGGCCATGGTATTAAGAATTTTGTGGGTGTCAAAGATGAATACAGATTGCTCCTGAATTAAGCAGATGTTGAAGCACTATCAAAAGGTATAGAACAAGGACTTACATAGCTATGTTTCAGTGGTGGTGATGGCACTGAAAATGTTTAACCTGCAGGATCATAAAACCAATTAATGTTCAGTTTTTCAACTTGAAGAGACTGTGGAACATCTGATCTTGAAGAATCCAGATATACCTACTTTCTACACTAGCGAGGCCAAGTATGAACCCTTTCTATCCTTCTACTTAGCAATTTTTGACAACACTCACACCCTACTCCAGCATATTTAACTGCTTGGTTCTTACCACTTTCTCCAACTTTTGGCATGTTGAGTCTTATAAATTCACACACTGATGTTTGGTAATCACTAAATAATAAGCACTTATTTGCAGAACTGATCAGCACTTTCACAATAGAATATCAACCATCTCCTGTGAAGACTGAAATAGAAGACGAGCTAGCAAGCTTTTTACAGACCCACTTTATCAGATGTCCTGCCCACCCTTTCTGAAGTTTCCACGTTTTAGCAAACCAATTCCACCTAGCAGATAACTCCACGCATTCCATATACTCCACCAAAAATGGGAATCAATTGCACCCACGAACCACATCCCTCTCACTCCACGCTAATCAAATCCCTCTCTCGACCATTATGGACTCCACTCACTTCCCTTCCCATCAATGGGGCTTCTCTAAATTTCCTATTGTTTCTTACTAGGCACAGAAAGATTCTTGATGTTCCCATCACTTCCCTTTTAACATTTTAAAATAGTTGAAGTTGTCTTCCGCAGATGGAAATTAGACTCTAATGTTTCTCATTTCAAAAAATTTCAAATATATGTCATGTTCTTTTATACAATTCAGAGTGAGAGAAATTCAGAATATGTAAACACCTGAAAATACCTGGAAATTCTTCTCTTCCAGTCTCCTCCCATTCCCTCCCCACCTCAAAACAAAACAAAACGCAAAATAAATAAAAATCCAGAAAGAACACTTCTCCCAGGAAAAGCTATTTGTTCTCTATATTATCTATAGCTATATATATAGAGAGAGGGGGGGGCACCTGTCAGGGTTCCCTCCCCACTCTGAGGTACAGATGTGGGGACCCACATGAAAGACCCCCTAAGCTTATATTCCACCATCTTAGGTTAAAAACTTCCCCAAGGCACAAATTCCTTTCCTTGTGCTTGGACGGTATTGCTGCCACCACCAAGTGATTTAAACAAACATTCAGGGAGGGGCCACTTGGAGCCCTGTCCCCCCAAGCCCCATCACCCCCTTTCCTGGGGAGGCTTGAGAATAATCTACCAACCAAATAGGTTAACAAGGTGAGCACAGACGAGTCCAGAGTATAGCACTTCAGCTGTGCTGTTCACGGTGTTTCCCCCTTGTGAGGGGAGTTAAAGTAATCCAAACCCAAAACGTCAGTAAACTTCCACAGCCCACAATAAGTTGAGTCCTAAGACTTCAGGAAGCCAAAGACGGGGGGAGGGATAAGGGGGGAGGCAGAGAAAAGCATCCATCCCTCTTTTTTCTGAGAGGGTCTAGGCACCCAAGGCTCTCAAGTCATTTAGCTGGTCAGCAACCCTTTTTTCCAGAGATTGGGGAGCTCTGAGTTGTAGTCCTGCTCCTTCAGAGTGCCACCCTCCAGTAAGCAGGGATCCTCCCTTTTGAGGACCTGTCCATCTCCAGGCTTACCAAGCTTCACAGGTGTGCCGGGATGGAACTGATTGTGCTCAGAGCACTTTAATCCCTTCCTGAATGGGATGGGCACCTGTCCCACCGCACTGAACAAATCATAACAAAGATCATTTAAACATTTGTTTTAAAATATAAATTAAAACTGTCATTATGGTATATTGAAAAAATATATAGTGCATCAACTTCAGAAGATTTTCTCCATTGTCTGATAATTACCCTGTGTAGAAAGTCCATGCAGCATCATCCACACCTGTTAAGCTTCACAATAAGGGTTTAAGTGGTGTGGATAGCCTCGTGCCAGGGGGGAACTCACGATTTAAGAATAGGATCCCTGAGATGATTAAAACTGAGTTGATTGATCTAGCTGAGTTATTGGCACAAGACCAAATTACTGACTATACAGGTAAATATGCAGTTTGACTGTGTGCTTGATTGTTTGATTGCTTGTTTGACCAGTTTGATTTGGGAGTGCTTTGTTCCAGCTGGGCCTGACTGTTATAAAAAGGCAGTCAGCTGTGAATCAGCTGAGCAGCGAACAGCAGAGAGGTAAACAGAAGGAGTTTGCCTGGAGAGAGCCTACTTAGGCTCCCCTCTCGCAGGTTTCTCCGAGTAGCTTCTGCCACAAGTAAGGAAGCTCTTAGATGGAAGAGACTATGGATGCTGAGCGATCCGCTGTTGTGACCTGCACAGGATGCGCCATGTTTGTCTTCCTTCCACAGGATAGAAGCGACTTTGTCTGTACAAAGTGCAAGCTGATCTCCATATTGGAAGAGAAGGTTCAAGGTCTGGAGAAACGGATATCAACCCTGTGTTCCATAAAAGAAAATGAGGATTTCCTGGATAGACGTCAGGATCAGCTTCAGCGGGCACAATGTTCTGAAGATTCAGAGCAGGCTACGCAGCGGGGACAGAAGGCCAGCGAGGATAATTGGTGGCATGTGACTTCCACAAGAGGAAAGAGTACCAGAAACATCCATGTACCAGAAACACAGACGCAGGTGAGCAACCGTTTTCATGTCCTCTCTGCCGGTACTAGTGCAGAGAGCGGAGTGGAGGATACATCTGAGGGAACAGAGCAGAAGGAGACTCCACTGATTGGAAGGCATGAGATGCACCATCCTAGGGATGGGGGTTCCACGACCACCACTCCCAAGAGGCGGAGGAGGAGGGTGGTGGTGGTCGGGGACTCTCTCCTCAGGGGGACTGAGTCATCTATCAGCCGCCCTGACCGGGAAAACCGAGAGGTGTGCTGCTTGCCAGGGGCTAGGATTCATCATGTGACGGAGAGACTGCCGAGACTCATTAAGCCCTCGGATGGCTACCCCTTCCTGCTTCTCCACGTGGGCACCAATGATACTGCCAAGAATGACCTTGAGTGTATCACTGCAGACTACGTGGCTCTGGGAAGAAGGAAAAAGGAGTTTGAGGTGCAAGTGGTGTTCTCGTCTATCCTCCCTCTGGCAGGAAAAGGCCATGGTAGAGACCGTCGAATCGTGGAAATCAACGAATGGCTACGCAGATGGTGTCGGAGAGAAGGGTTTGGATTCTTTGACCATGGGATGGTCTTCCAAGAAGAAGGATTGCTAGGCAGAGATGGGCTCCACCTCACGAAGAGAGGGAAGAGCATCTTTGCAAGCAAGCTGGCTAACCTAGTGAGGAGGGCTTTGAACTAGGTTCACCGGGGGAAGGAGACCAAAGCCCTGAGGTAAGTGGGGAAGTGGGATATCAGGAGAAAGCACAAGTAGGTGAGTGCAAGAGGGGAGGGCTCCTGCCCCATACTGGGACACCAGGACGATCAGTGAGTTATCTTACATGCCTATACACAAATGCAAGAAGCCTGGGGAACAAGCAGGGAGAACTAGAAGTTCTGGCACAGTCAAGGAATTATGATGTAATTGGAATAACAGAGACTTGGTGGGATAACTCACATGATTGGAGTACTGTCATGGATGGATATAAACTGTTCAGGAAGGATAGGCACGGCAGAAAAGGTGGGGGAGTTGCGTTGTATGTAAGAGAGCAGTATGACTGCTCAGAGCTCCAGTATGAAACTGCAGAAAAACCTGAGAGTCTCTGGATTAAATTTAGAAGTATGAACAACAAGGGTAATGTCGTGGTGGGAGTCTGCTACAGACCACCGGACCAGGGGGATGAGGTGGACGAGGCTTTCTTCCAGCAACTAACAGAAGTTGCTAGATCACAGGCCCTGGTTCTCATGGGTGACTTTAATCACCCCGATATCTGCTGGGAGAGCAATACAGCGGTGCACAGACAATCCAGGAAGTTTCTGGAAAGTGTAGGGGACAATTTCCTGGTGCAAATGCTAGAGGAACCAACTAGGGGAAAAGCTCTTCTTGACCTGCTGCTCACAAACAGGGAAGAAATAATAGAGGAAGCAATAGTGGATGGGAACCTGGGAGGCAGTGACCATGAGATGGTCGAGTTCAGGATCCTGACACAAGGAAGAAAGGAGAGCAGTAGAACAGAGACTCTGGACTTCAGAAAAGCAGACTTCGACTCCCTCAGGGAACTGATGGGCAAGGTCCCCTGGGAGAATAACATGACGGGGAAAGGAGTCGAGGAAAGCTGGCTGTATTTTAAAGAATCCTTATTAAGGTTGCAGGAACAAACCATCCCGATGTGTAGGAAGAAAAGTAAATATGGCAGGCGACCAGCTTGGCTTAACAGTGAAATCCTTGCTCATCTTAAACACAAAAAAACAGCTTATAAGAAGTGGAACATTGGACAAATAACCAGGGAGGAGTATAAAAGTATTGCTCAGGCATGCAGGAGTGAAATCAGAAAGGCCAAATCACACTTGGAGTTGCACGCTAGCCGGAGATGTTAGGAGTAACAAGAAGGGTTTCTTCAGGTATGTTAGAAACAAGAAGAAAGTCAAGGAAAGTGTGGGCCCCTTGCTGAATGAGGGAGGGAACCTAGTGACAGAGGATGTGGAGAAAGCTAGTGTACTCAATGCTTTTTTTGCCTCTGTCTTCACAGACAAGGTCAGCTTCCAGACAGCTGCACTCTGCATCACGGTAAGGGGAGGAGGTGACCAGCTCTCTGTGGAGAAAGAAGTAGTTCGGGACTATTTAGAAAAGCTGGACGAGCACAAGTCCATGGGGCCGGATGCGCAGCATCCGAGGGTGCTAAAGGAGTTGGCCGATGAGATTGCAGAGCCATTGGCCATTATCTTTGAAAAATCATGGTGATCGGGGGAGGTCCCGGATGACTGGAAAAAAGCTAATGTAGTGCCCATCTTTAAAAAAGGGAAGAAAGAAGATCCAGGGAACTACAGGCCAGTCAGTCTCACCTCAGTCCCTGGAAAAATCATGGAGCAGGTCCCCAAGGAATCAATTTTGAACCACTTAAAGGAGGGGAAAGTGATCAGGAACAGTCAGCATGGATTCACCAAGGGCAAGTCATGACTGACTAATCTAATTGCCTTCTATGATGAGATAACCGGCTCTGTGGATGAGGGGAAAGCAGTGGATGTGCTATTTCTGGACTTTAGCAAAGCTTTTGATACAGTCTCCCACAGTATTCTTGCCAGCAAGTTAAAGAAGTATGGGCTGGATGAATGGACGGTAAGGTGGATAGAAAACTGGCTAGATGGTCGGGCTCAACGGGTAGTGATCAATGGTTCCATGTCTAGTTGGCAGCCGGTATCAAGTGGAGTGCCCCAAGGGTCGGTGCTGGGGCCGGTTTTGTTCAATATCTTCATTAACGATCTGGAGGATGGTGTGGACTGTACCCTCAGCAAGTTTGCAGATGACACTAAACTGGGAGGAGTGGTTGATACGCTGGAGGGTAGGGATAGGATACAGAGGGACCTAGACAAATTAGAGGATTGGGCCAAAAGAAATATGATGAGGTTCAACAAGGACAAGTGCAGAGTCCTGCACTTGGGACGGCAGAATCCCATGCACTGCTACAGACTAGGGACCGAATGGCTGGGCAGCAGTTCTGCGGAAAAGGACCTAGGGGTTACGGTGGACGAAAAGCTGAATATGAGTCAGCAGTGTGCCCTTGTTGCCAAGAAGGCTAATGGCATTTTGAGTTGTATAAGTAGGGGCATTTCAAGCAGATCAAGGGATGTGATCATTCCCCTCTACTCAGCACTGGTGAGGCCTCATTTGGAGTACTGTGTCCAGTTTTGGGCCCACACTACAAGAAGGATGTGGATAAATTGGAGAGAGTCCAGCGGAGGGCAACAAAAATGATTAGGGGGCTGGAGCACATGACTTATGAGGAGAGGCTGAGGGAACTGTGATTGTTTAGCCTGCAGAAGAGAAGAATGAGGGGGGATTTGATAGCTGCTTTCAACTACCTGAAATGGGGTTCCAAGGAGGATGGATCTAGACTGTTCTCAGTGGTAGAAGATGACAGAACAAGGAGTAATGGTCTCAAGTTGCAGAGGGGGAGGTTAAGGTTGGCCATTAGGAAAAACTTTTTCACTAGTAGGGTGGTGAGGAACTGGAATGCGTTACACCTAGGGAGGTGGTGGAATCTCCTTCCTTAGAGGTCTTTAAGGTCAGGCTTGACAAAGCCCTGGCTGGGATGATCTAGTTGGGTTTGGTCCTGCTTCAAGCAGGGGGTTGGACTAGATGACCTCCTGAGGTCCCTTCCAACCCTGAGATTCTATGATTCTATGAAATTTAAAACGGGAATTAAAAGTGTTGAAATAGGAACCTTATGACGGCACACCAGACTCTACAATCCTCAGATGTTGATAAACTTCACCAGTGACTTATTTACTTTACTCCAGAGCACCCATTAGACACATACATACATACACAGCAGCCTGAAGGAATTGAACTCAGACTTCCTAAGACACCAACAAGCCTCCTAAGGCCGAGGATCCCAAACAGTGGGTCCCAAGCAACCAGGTTGCAGAAAAGTTCTACATGAGTGGTAGGCCCGGTGTAGAGGGAATCCCTAAGGGGAAGGAGTGTTGGAGAGCCAACCCCATACCACATTCACTCTTCAGTGGCAGTTCCTGTCCCACAGGACTGGGCCCAGCTCCTTGCTATGAGCGTTGCAACCTGGGCATGGGGTCACAGTGCCACTCAGGTCAGAATGAGGGGTGGCTGGAACAAACCTGAGCAGTGCAGTGATCATGGGTTCCAAGTGCAAATGGAGTGGGGAGCCAGGCTTGGCCCTATGGCAGAAGCCACCGCTGTGGGGTGAGCGTGGGATAGGCTTGCTCTCCAACCCCTCTTCTGCTTCTGCACTGGGCCAGGATTAGGATTGTGATGCCAAGGCTGAGGGTGCTGCTATGGGGGTCAGTGCATCCCCTTGGCACAGTGAGGAGAAGGATTAAGCAGAGAAGGTGAAAGAAAAGGATACTGGCCTAGGATTTGGGGGCTGCTCACAGATTTAGACCCTTGGTGGTTTGCCAAAATAGATGAAATGCAGTCGGTGAGTTGCCTTACTAAAAAGTGTGAAAACCATGGTCCTAAGGAACTCTAGAGGGAGCTATGTGCTTTGTCAGCACCTCCAGTTTGTGGGACCTCCTACAGCCTGGTCTACATGTTCGGGGGGGGGGAATCAATCTAAGAGACACAACTTCAGCTACAAGAATAGAATAGCATAGCTGAAACTCATGTCTCTAAGATCGACTTACCTCCCGTCCTCACAGCACAGGATTGATGGCTAGGGCTCCCCTGTTGACTCCACTTCTGCCTCTTGCCCCGGTGGACTTCTGGAGTTGATGGCACAGCATTCAGGGATCAATTTATCACAACTAGATAAAACACAATAAATTGATCCCCACCTGCTGATCCAGTGGGTAGTGTGGACATACCCTAAGGCTCTAAAGGTGCCTAGACTCTTGCCTAAACACTTGAGAAAGTGATAGCCAAATTTCTGGCTTAGAATATCAGGGTTAGAAGGGCCCTCAGGAGTTCATCTAGCCCAACCCTCTGGGTCAAAGCAGGTCCTATCCACAGGCAGATGTTTACCCCACTTCCTTAAAGGGCCCCTTCAGGGATTGAACTCACAACCCTGGGTTTCATAGGCCACTGCTCAAAGCACTGAGCTATCTCTAGGTTCCTGATATACTAACCTTAAAAGACTGACAGAAGGGAAGCCTCATTATACTGACTCTTTAATAAGTGTAAAAGTATGTTGTGAGTGGTGCACTGTGTGTATATTGCACTGTAAATGTGTGTTTTAACAAACAAACTCTGACACTGAGTCAGCAGTCTGGTACACTGTGTAACACAACACCACACTTTCCAAGGATGTAGGCGAGGAAAAGGAGGTGCTAGCTTTAGGGAGGAGGGATAGCTCAGTGGTTTGAGCATTGGCCTGCTAAACCCAGGGTTATGAATTCAAACCTTGAGGGGGCAAATTAGGGATCTGGGGCAAACTTGGTCCTGGTGTGAAGGCAGGGAGCTGGACTTGATGACCTCTCAAGGTCCCTTCCAGCTCTATGAGATAGGTATAGCTCCATATATTAATTAATGATGTACATAGGTTCTGGTACACAGCAACACATCTGAAATGTTGTGATGACAAAAATAATATACAGAGCACAAACATGGTATTGAAAAATCTGCCACATGCTTTAGGCCAGGGATAGACTGAAGGAAAACAGCTTGTGGCTCTTACTCATGTCCAAAGATCCAACAGGATCCACATGCAACCATGTGGGCAGATTTGGCCTATACATCATTGTAGACATACCAGACTCACTCCTGCTGGTTGTCCTTGGGAATTAGCTCACTTCCAGCCAGGAGCGCCCTTCCAGGACCTCAGTGCCTTTTTAACTGGGTCTCCCCCACCCAACTATCCCCACTTTGCCTCAGTATTGGCTACTGCCCAGTCTCCATCTAGCCCCTGTTCACTGGGGCAGACTGCAGTATCAGCCACTTATCATCGGCAAAGGGGTTTGGACCTGCTGCCTTGGCCATACCCCTGGGCTGCCCTCTGCAACCCCTAGTACCTGTTGGCCTTATGGTAGGCCGCAGCCTGGGGCTTTCTAGGAAGGAGCTCCCCAGCTCCCCTGCCTTTCCCCAGCCCTGCTCTACTCTAGGTACCTTGTCTAGCTCCCTGCAGCCAGGCCCTTCTCCCTCTACAGCCAGAGGGAGAGTGTCTGGGCTCCTGGCTCACTGCCTCTTATAGGGACCAGCTGGGCCTGATTGGGACGTGGCCGCAGCTGGGCCTGCTTTCTCCCAATCAGCCCAGGCTTCTTGCCCCAGCTACATCCCTCTCCTGGGCTGTTGTAAGCCCCGAAGGGCAGGAGCGGGTAACCACCCCACTGCAATCATAAATATAAAAGTGTAGAATCTCTCTCTTAATAAGAATGACACTGCTGTATTTCAATTAAATCCAGATAAAAGAAGACGTCTTTATGATCACATAATGAAAGCAAAGGTGATTAATGGCAATTAAGTTATAATTTTCCCTCATGCCTGTTAACAGGTACTGCAATAAACATTCAATTTAAATGGCATTATGAATTAAGTTATGTTTTTCTTACTACTGCCAGTAAGTGAGCTTTAGGAGCAGCAGAATAATGTTAACTTAGCAATGCAGGGAAGCATATTATACTTCTTATTAATAGAATAAAATAAACTCACAACGATTACAGCTACGCTTCTGTCACTGCTGTCATGAGAGAGACGTACTGTGTGATTTTCATGATTAAAAACAAATCTATTACTCTTGACATCTTCTGCCCCACTGAAATCAGTGAGAGTCTTGCCACTAAGTCCAACTGAAACAGAATCCAGCCCTTTGGGATTTGTGGGTGAACGTGATAACAGCAACTGTCATATTAAATGCTTGGCTGGATGGTAGAATAATAAAGAGCAGAAACTCAGGGACAATACCATAGTGACAGAAAGTCAATTAGTGAACAAAGAGGATTGATGATGTTTCTCATTTCCCAAGGTTGATTTAAAAATATCTATACAAAGGGTTAATTTGATTTAATATTTTTCCTTGCCCTTGGCTCTCACTCTTCCTTCATGGTTCCACCTACACCTGTCTTCGTTGGCCAAGTACCCACTGACCTTCAAATTCTATTTGAAAACCCATCTCCTAAGGTTATCCCTCATCTCTTATTCTCATAGTCAATAATCTCCTCACTCTCAGGCTAGGTCTACACTGGCGGGGGGAGTCGGCCTAAGATACGCAACTTCAGCTATGCAAATAGCGTAGCTGAAGTCGGCGTATCTTGGGTCGACTTACCTGGCCATGAGGACGGCGGTGAGTCGACTGCTGCCGCTCCCCCATCGACTCCGCTTCCGCCTCTCGCCACGGTGGTGTTCCGGAGTTGACGGCAGAGCGATCGGGGATCAATTTTATCTCGTCTACACTAGATGCGATAAATCGATCCCCAATAGATCAATCACTACCTGCCTATCCGGCGGGTAGTGTAGACGTACCCTCAGACTCCCAAAAGGGCTGTGAGTTTTGACTTTGTCTTGTAGCTTTTAACCTTTTCAGGGCAAGGAGAGTTTGTTTGTTAAAACATACATTTACCGTGCAATATAAATCTTTTGTAATAATGATAATAAAATACGTTAATTGCTGGACTGGCAATAACAGTGAACAGATATCAACCCAGTAATCACAGCACAAGCACAGTTCTACATAGTTACACTAAAATGAGGAAAACATATGAAACTATCTAACAATGCCTAAGACATGACTTTTTAAAAAAAATACTGTATTTCCTTGACTTTTGCTCTTCTTGTGTCATTTGCATTTTTCTCCCTGACATCCCTGTGACCTTTCTGCCATCATATAAGTCATACTGACAAGCCAGACATTTAAATTTCACTATATTTAACCCAGTGAAATATAAGCTACAATATGTATTTTCCCATTACATGTTTCACTTGTTAGGTCTAAATCTCACTCTTCTACTCTGTGCAGAATGGATTTACCTAAGAGTTCATACAAGAGGAGTAATGAAAAATGGTTTCATGCATTACTGGGCTTTTTAATTTAATAAAATAGCATTTATATTACAAAAATAGAACAAAAAATAAATGACAGAATGCATTTTATTTTGCCCTTGATATTTAAATATTTGCTCTATCATGAAGAATGACTGGTGGGCAGCGTGCGCCGGAGAGGCGCCCCACAGGGACGGGGCAGTTTGTGCAGGAGAGGCGCCCCACAGGGACGGGGCAGTTTGTGACTATATGAAGGGAGCCACCTTGGAATGTGTGATTTGCTGAAGACTTAGGTTGTGTCTACACTGAAAAGACAAAAAAGTGTCTTAGCAATTCTCAGAGCCTGGGTCAACTGATTGGTAGGATGGCTCTTGCAATGATCGGGGATGGGAAATGACCAAAGGAGAGGCCAAAGGCTTGGTACATGGACCAGATATCAGTGGACATGAGCACGAGTCTTGGCAGAAGGCTATAACGCTCTCCGACCCCGAACAGGGAAGTGGCACGAAAGAAGAGGAAGAAACAACGTTAACAGACAATGAAGCAAAATATAAAATTATTTAAAAATAGGACAGACTGAGTGGAAAAACATTATTTTTCCCACTTTTTTGTGTTTATGTCATCTGCTTAGACAGATAACAAATACTTGTTTCTGCTTGAAGTGTTTAGTAATCCTTTGATCGCTATATAAATCCAAATACATGAGATCCTAACAACTAACAACAACAAAAATTTGAAATGCTAAATAAGGTAAGTTATGCCTGATGGGGAAGAAAACAAAGAATATACAATACATATGTTGGAAATTGTGTACAATATGAATGACAGGTATTTACAGCTTATATTTTATATACTCCTCTACCCCGATATAACACGACCTGATAGAACATGAATTCGGATCTAACATGGTAAAGCGGTGCTCTGGGAGGCGGGAGGTGCAGGGCTGCGCGCTCCAGCGGATCAAAGAAAGTTCAATATAACGCAGTTTCACCTATAAACGCGGTAAGATTTTTTGGCTCCCGAGGACAGTGTTATATCGAGGTAGAGGTGTATCTTAAAAATTTGACATTTCTGATTTATAGTCTTTTTTTAAGGTATTTCAACTACTATTCTACTAAAAAATACTTGCAAAGTACTTAATTTTTTAAGATCCTATCTAAAGAATAAGAGTTTCAATTAAATTTCTCTGAAGGTTTAAGCTGTTACCAGAACCTACAGATAAAAATAAAGCTTTATATTGTACAGTTGGGCACAGTCCATATATAACCAACAAAACAGACATCCAGATTTATGGTGATGATAATCATATAAACTAGAACCTACCTATACAGTAGCATAACAGTATTGCCAGTAGCACGGAGACTTTTATAGCACAGAGGGCAGTACCTTTCCAGCTGCAACACTCTGAAGACTTCTTGAATTTAAAAGCACTTCTTGATAGTGTATTTCTAGGTACTGGCTGAGTAGGAGGGGGAGAAACAGAGCCAGATTCCATCGTGTAACCCTGTGTTGCAGTACTGAACAGTGGTGTTGTCCCTGTTCCTGTTCTGAATAAGAAATGCCTGTGGGAGAAAAAGACTCTATTAAAACACAATAATAAATAAACAAATGGAACAGGCAGAGACATTTTTGGTTCTCCTTAAAGCTGTTTGCCTTTTTTTTTTTTTAATATCTTACATTTTTTTCAGCCTACAAAGATTCTTGAAACCAATACATTGCACAACACTTGCATAGAAAAAACAGCATATTTTTAAAGTACAAGTGAAAATATTTATGATACACACTCTGTCCACAGTGGGACCACAACCACACGAACTACAATAATGTAGTCAGTGTAGCTAGCAGAGCTCTTGCCAAATTCTCGGACGAGTGTGGACAGGCCTTCTTTCGTCTGAATCAAGTGTTATAAAACTATGTCACATACTCCAGGGATCAATGTTTTCCAGATACCACACCTCTATCACAATTGTTTCTTAGTCTAAATACAGGGTGTGACAGATATTGAAACCCCATGCCATATCTCTGGATACTTCTATGTTAAAATTATGTAGGGTTTCATGTACGACTGGGTTCTGCTCCATTGGTGAGAATTACCAGAGTTCCTCCAGGAACTAAAAATAGTGGGGGGTGATTATCTTGGGGATTGTGAGTAACTCCAGCGAAGCACCACCTGGGGTCATGAAATATATTGCTCAAGTTGGGATTTCCAGAGAGTGGGAGACAAAGAAAGGGCTTTCAGTATAAAAGGATAACCTTGAACAGACCCAGGGCCTTCTTTCTGACCCAGGAATGAACAGTACCTTCTGTCCAACAGGGCTCCCAAATCCTTTCAAAAGGGTGGGAATGCTTTGGCTTAAGAGGGCCCCATAAGACTGATGAGTGACCCCTGGTATATTTAATATGTTTTCTCTATAACGTTTTTACGCTGAGTTGTGTAGTAACTTGGAATTGCCGGCAATATGCTGGTCATTGCCCTTGGAGAAAAAACAATGCACAGACACTGGTCTTTAGCATAGCGTAAGGCAGGGGGCTGTGCCCTTCCAAAAACCCTAGTCAGACGGGAGTGAGTCAAGGATCTTTGCCCAGAGACCAGTAACAGCTGGAGATCTAAGACTTGACTGGGCACTCCAGGAGCAGACCAGGGACAAGGAGGATAATGGTGCAATGACCCTGAAACTGTGATACAGGGAAAACAGCAGCATCTCAAATATAACTGCATGGCAACTTTTGGCAAATGTAGGCAGTTTCGTTTTTGATGTATCCTAATGAATCATTTCCTAATCCTCAGTTTATGTTTGTGGCCATCACCCTACTAAGGTGTGATCACAGACACAGGAGCTGGTTTAATTTGGGGGATTGGGTAGGTAAAAAATTGTTTTGCAAGCCTGCCCAAAAAGGTTGTAGGCAGAATTAGAGGGGAAAAAATAAAGCGATGTTTGGGACTCTCTCAATGAGTCAATCACCATGCTAATGCTGACTACATTTTTTAACTGAAATTTCTGGGGCGAATGCCACTCTACATGAGCTCTGAGGCAACTTGTTCAAACGAGGCTTCAAGAAGCTCGTAAATCCTCACCAACTGGGTTAAGAAGGAGCACTGTGCAGAATTTTGTTGTTGCCAGAAACACCAACAGCAATACAGAACTATATAGGTGTGTGCATTTCAGAGGAGGAAACAGAGGGTGGCCAAATCATAAAATGATTTATAATAATTATGTTATAATATAATTATTATTCAGTAAGATACACTGGAGTTATATCAGGAATGAATCTGCTCTTTTACTCCCTGGGAGAAATAAGGACATTTGATAACCAGGAAAATTTGTGCTTTGAGAAGGATTTGCACTGTGGACCTTGGCATCAGCTGCCCTTCTTTGAAATATTCCCCTCAAGAACAGGGTCGGCTCTACCATTTTTGCCACCCCAAGCAAACACAAAATCGCTTGGACTGCTGCTGCCCGAACTGCCTAAGTGCCCCCACAAAAACCCCAAAACAAATGTTCGGACTGCCACCGCCCAAACTGCCAAAAGAGGGGAAAAAAACCCACACTCAGCCTGCCGCCGCCTGAACTGCCGAAGCGCCCAAAAAAACCCCAAAACAAACGTTCGGACTGCCACCGCCCAAACTGCTGAAAGAGGGAAAAAAACCCCACACTCAGACTGCCACCACCTGAACTGCCGAAGCGCCCAAAAAAACCCAAAACCAAATGCTCGGACTGCCGTCAGCCAAACTGCCAAAGCAGAAATAAAATAAAAAAGCCACCCAGACTCTGCCGCCCCAAGAATGGACGGAATGCCACCCCTTAGCATGTGCTGCTCCAGGCATGTGCTTCCTCTGCTGGTGCCTGGAGCCAGCCCGGCCTGAGAAGATTCCTGGTAATACACAGCATAAGGAACTTCACTTGTAAACAATATTAAGGCTATTGGTAATGGCGGAGAACTGGGAACAGCAAAGAAGCCCACCTCAGAGCATTTAAATTCAGAAAGGGGAACTACACAAAACTGAGGAAGCCAGCTAAACAGAAATTAAAAGGTACAATCCCAAAAGTGAAATGCCTGCAAGCTGCATGGAATTTTTTTTAAAAAATTCTATAATAAAGCCTCAAATTAACTGTATATTCCAAATGAAAAAAAAACATAGTAAGAGGGCCAAAAAAGTGCTACCACGATTAAACAACAAAGTAAAAGAAGCGGTTAGAGACCAATAAGGCATCATGTAAAAACTGGAAGTTAAAACCTACTGAGGAAAATAGAAAGGAGCATAAATTCTGGCAAGTCAAGTATAATTAGGCAGGACAAAAGAATTTGAAGAGCAACTAGCCAAAGACTCAAAAACTAACAGTAATTTTTTTTAGTACATCAGAAGCAGGAAGCTTCTACACTAAACATTCAGTGGAGCCATTGGTAGAATAAAGGAGCACTCAAGAAAGATAAACCCATTGTGGAGAAACTAAATGAATTCTTTGCATCTTTCACACTTGAGCCATTCTTTTTAGGTGACAAGTCTGAGGAACTGTCTCAGACTGAGGTGCCGTTACAGGAGGTTTTGGAACAAACTGATAAATTAAACCGTAAGAGAGTCACCAGGACTAGATGGTGTCACCCAAGAGTTCTGAAGGAATTCAAATACGAAACTGCAGAACTACTAACTGTGGTATGTAACCCATCATTTAAATCAGCTTCTGTATCAGATGACTGGAGGATAGCTAATGTGATACCAATTTTTTAAAAGGCTCTAGAGTCGACCCTGGCAATGACAGCCTGGTAAGCCTAACTTCCGTGTGAAGCAAACTGGTTGAAACTCTAGTAAAGAACAGAATTATCAGACACAGAGATGAACACAATTTGTTGGCGAAGAATCAACACTTTTTTTTTCGTAAAAGGACATCATGCCACATCAATCTATTAAAATTCTTTGAAGGGGTCAACAAATGTGGACAAGGGTGATCCAGTGGATACGATGTACCTGGACTGTCAGAAAGTCTTTGACAAGGTCCCTGACCAAAAGCTCTTAAACAAACTAAATAGTCATCAATCCGTAACTAGTTAAAAGATAGGAAACAAAGGGTAGGAATAAATTGCCAGTTTTCAGAACGGAGAGAGGTAAATACTGAGGTCCCCCAGGGGTCTGTACTGGGACCAGCGCTGTTCAACATATTCATAAATGATCTGGAAAAAGGGATAAACAGTGAGGTGGCAAAATGTATAAAAGATACAAAACTATTCAAGATAGTTAAGTCCCAAGCAGACTGTAAAGAGTTACAAAGGGATCTCACAAAACTGAGTGACTGGCAACAAAATTCATTTGTCAGCATTGAATTTCATCTGCCAAGTAATGCACGTTGGAAACATAATCCCAGCAGTACATACAAAATGACCACTCAGGAAAGAGACCTTGATGTAAATGTGGATCGTTTCTCTGAAAACATCCGCTCCATGTGCAACGGCAGTGAAAAAGCCTAATGTTAGGAATCATTAGGAAAGCGATAGATAGTAAGACAGAAAATCATAATGCCTCTACATAAATCTAGCTATACCCACATCTTTAATATTGTGTGCAGATCTGGTCACCCCATCTTACTTAGAATTGGGAAAGTTATACAGAAGGGCAACAAAAACGATTAGGGGTATGGAACGGCTTCCGTATGCGGAGAGATTAAAAAGACTGGGACTGTTCACCTTGGAAAAGAGACAGCTAAAGGGAGATACGATTGAGGTCTATAAAACCATCACTGGTGTGGAGAAAGGAAATAAGGAAGTGTTATTTACTCCTTCACGTAACTTAAGAACTAGGGGTCACCCAATGAAATGAATAGGCAGCAGGTTTAAAACAAACTAAAGGAAATATTTCTTCACACAACGCACAGTCAACCTGTGCAACCCATTGACAGGTGATGTTGTGAAGTTTTTGAATGCAGCTATTTTTTTGGTATATAATTCTACATTTGTAAGTTCAACTTTCATGGTAAAAAGATTCCTCTACTGTACTTGTATTACATGAATTGAAAAATACTATTTTTATTTTTACAGTGCAAATAGTTGTAATAAAAATATACAGTGAGCACTGTACACTTTGTATTCTGTGCTGTAATTGAAATCAATATACTTGATAATGTTAAAGATGTAAAAAGGTGTAAAAATCCCAAAATATTTAAAGAAATGGTATTCTATTATTGTTTAACAGCGCAATTAATTGCTTGACTGCAGCAGAATTCTGCTTGCTGTACGTACTATGAAGAAAAAAATTCTTCCAACACTACTGCAGATATACAGCACCTCTGTGGAGTAGGGGCTTGGGGCTATTTCTGCAGATCTGCTCAGCTCACAGCCTAGCTACTTCAAGCCAGTGTCTGTGGTCTAGATTTGCACAGACATATTCCTTGGAGTAATTCTATAGAGCCTTCAAGACCACACATGTAGACACTCATCAAAATAATGCCACATGACAGTATAACAATTAGAAGATATTTCCCCCTTAAAGACGATAATTAAAATGTACGGCATGAAAAAGAACTAGAATGTCAAAGATTAGACCATGTTGCACTCCACTTTTTAGTCTCTGAATCAGGCTGCTAAAGCTGTTACTCTCCACTGTGACCAATTATGGCTTAAGCCTAGTGGAGAATCAGGGCCCCACAGTCTTAAGGTCTTTTAGAATCACGTAGAATAAAAAAATCATGAAAAAATTGAAGAGGAGTCAAAAAATTCTTACAAATCCCGTAAGTATGAAAGGTAAATATCACTGTCCCCATGACAAGTGGGTAGGTTCCACAGAGTTTTGCAATATTAGAACTACTGAAAATTAGTTATACCTACAAATTGCTTGTCTTAAGATTCATAGGATCATAGAATATCAGGGTTGGAAGAGACCTCAGGAGGTATCTAGTCCAACCCCCTGCTCAAAGCAGGACCAACCCCAACTACATCATCTCAGTCAGGACTTTGTCAAGCCGGGCCCTAAAAACCTCTAAGGAAGGAGATTCCACCACCTCCCCAGGTAACCCATCCCAGTTCTTCACCACCCTACTAGGGAAAAAGTTTTCCTAATATCCAACCTAGACTTCCCCCACTGCAACTTGAGACCATTACTCCTTGTTCTGTCATCTGCTACCACTGAGAACAGCCGAGCTCCATCCTCTTTGGAACCCCCTTTCAGGTAGTTGAAGGCTGCTATCAAATCCCCCCTCACTCTTCTCTTCTGCAGACTAAACAATCCCAGTTCCCTCAGCCTCTCCTCATAAGTCATGTGCCCCAGCCCCCTAATCATTTTTGTTGCCCTCCACTAGACTCTCTCCAGTTTGTCCACACCCTTTCTGTAGTGGAGGGCCCAAAACTGGACACAGTACTCCAGATGTGGCCTCACCAGTGCCCAATACAGGGGAACAATCACTTCCCTTGATTTGCTGGCAATGCTCCTCTTAATGCTGCCCAATA